>NW_025752973.1:0-11557 GCF_021184085.1 Oncorhynchus gorbuscha
GTAGGGAGGAGGTGTAGGGAGGAGGTGTAGGGAGGAGGTGTAGGGAGGGGAGGAGGTGTACCACCCAGCTAACAGTCCAGCTATAGGGAGGAGGTGTAGGGAGGAGGTGTAGGGAGGAGGTGTACCACCCAGCTAACAGTCCAGCTATAGGGAGGAGGTGTAGGGAGGAGGTGTACCTCCCAGATAACAGTCCAGTTATAGGGAGGAGGTGTAGGGAGGAGGTGTACCTCCCAGATAACAGTCCAGCTATAGGGAGGAGGTATAGGGAGGAGGTGTACCACCCAGCTAACAGTCCAGCTATAGGGAGGAAGTGTAGGGAGGAGGTGTAGGGAGGAGGTGTAGGGAGGAGGTGTACCACCCAGCTAACAGTCCAGCTATAGGGAGGAGGTGTAGAGAGGAGGTGTAGGCAGGAGGTGTAGGGGGAGGTGTACCACCCAGCTAACAGTCCAGCTATAGGGAGGAGGTGTTGGGAGGAGGTGTAGGGGGGAGGTGTACCACCCAGCTAACAGTCCAGCTATAGGGAGGAGGTGTAGGGAGGAGGTGTAGGGGGGAGGTGTACCACCCAGCTAACAGTCCAGCTATAGGGAGGAGGTTTAGGGAGGAGGTGTAGGGAGGAGGTGTACCACCCAGCTAACAGTCCAGCTATAGGGAGGAGGTGTTGGGAGGAGGTATAGGAAGGAGGTATAGGGAGGAGGTGTAGGGAGGAGGTGTACCACCCAGATAACAGTCCAGCTATAGGGAGGAGGTGTAGGGAGGAGGTGTAGGGAGGAGGTGTAGGGAGGAGGTGTACCACCCAGCTAACAGTCCAGCTATAGGGAGGAGGTGTAGGGAGGAGGTGTACCACCCAGCTAACAGTCCAGCTATAGGGAGGAGGTGTTGGGAGGAGGTGTACCACCCAGATAACAGTCCAGCTATAGGGAGGAGGTGTAGGGAGGAGGTATATGGAGGAGGTGTACCACCCACCTGACAGTCCAGCTATAGGGAGGAGGTTTAGGGAGGAGGTGTAGGAAGGAGGTGTAGGGAGGAGGTGTACCACCCAGCTAACAGTCCAGCTATAGGGAGGAGGTTTAGGGAGGAGGTGTAGGGAGGAGGTGTACCACCCACCTAACAGTCCAGCTATAGGGAGGAGGTGTAGGAAGGAGGTGTACCACCCAGATAACAGTCCAGCTATAGGGAGGAGGTGTAGGGAGGAGGTGTAGGGAGGAGGTTGAGGTACACATTACAATCATCATCACCATAATCATCATCATAATCATCACCATAATCACATCATAATCATCACCATAATCATCACTATCTCCAATCATCATCACCATAATCATCACTATCACCATAATCATCACCATCACCATAATCACATCATAATCATCACCATCACCATCATCACATCATAATCTTCACCATAATCACTATCACCATAATCATCACTATCTCCATAATCATCACCATCACCATAATCACATCATAATCATCACCATAAACATCACCACATCATAATCATCACCATAAACATCATCACATCATAATCATCACCATAATCACTATCACCATAATCATCATCACATCATAATCATCACCATAATCATCACTATCACCATAATCATCATCACCATAATCATCACCATAATCATCACATCATAATCATCACCATCATCATCCTCACCATAATCATCACATGATAATCATCCTTACCATAATCATCACCATCATCCTCACCATAATCATCACATGATAATCATCCTCACCATAATCATCACATGATAATCATCCTCACCATAATCACATGATAATCATCCTTACCATAATCATCACCATCATCATCACATGATAATCATCCTCACCATAATCATCACATGATAATCATCCTCACCATAATCATCACCATCACCATAATCATCACATGATAATCATCCTCACCATAATCATCACATGATAATCATCCTCACCATAATCATCACATGATAATCATCATCACCATAATCATCACATGATAATCATCCTCACCATAATCATCACCATCATCATCACCATAATCATCACATGATAATCATCCTCACCATAATCATCACCATCATCATCACCATAATCATCACATGAAAATCATCCTCACCATCATCCTCACAATCATCATCACCATAATCATCACATGATAATCATCCTCACCATAATAATCACCATCATCATCACCATAATCATCACATGAAAATCATCATCACCATAATCATCACTATCTTTATCACCATCATCACTGCCAACCAAGCCTGGCGTAGCGACGGTTTGCTGGAAGTGGATAGTCCCTTGACTTTTTTAGTCAATACTTAATCTGTGTCCTGGAAACTGCCCCTTAAACAATCAAAAGTTACTGACAAACGGTTCAGACCTATTCAGTCAACATCAAGCCATGGAAAAACATGACAGATGGTTCTTCAGAGGACTTGACAGAGAGCCAACAATGAGAATAAAAACCCAGATGGTTGATGATCTGGAGGAGAAAACACTGATAGAGAGACATAGCTCAGTGTGTATCTCAAATAGCACCCTATTCCCTATATAATGCACTACTTTAGACCAGAGCCCTATAGAACCCTATTCCCTATATAATGCACTACTTTAGACCAGAGCCCTATGGAACCCTATTCCTATATATAGTGCACTACTTTAGGACCAGAGCCCTATAGAACCCTATTCCCTATATAGTGCACTACTTTAGACCAGAGCCCTATGGAACCCTATTCCCTAGATATATAGTGCAATTCACTTTAGACCAGAGCCCTATAGAACCCTGCATTCCCCTATATATAGTGCACTACTTTAGACCAGAGCCCTATAGAACCCTATTCCCTATATAGTGCACTACTTTAGACCAGAGCCCTATGGAACGCTATTCCCTATATAGTGCAATACTTTGACAAGATGTCCGTGCTCATTGTCCATCTATGTTTGGCATGACAATGATTGACAATGAGTTGGCATGATAGTCACACGGTTAGCACTCAGGCTAAAGAATGATCTGGTGTTATCATCAGCCAATACCCATCAGTCTTCTTTCAGACAGATGAACATACAGGATTTCTACTGGCTCATCACAATGTTCTAAATCTCACAATCTGGTTATATCCCAGGTAGTACTGCAGCCTAGCTTAGCTACCCTGTCTGTGTCTCTGTGTCTCTCCCTCTATCTCTACCCTTTTCATATGCCTCTGTAGCTCTTTCAGTGAGTACTCTAGTGTACTGTAGAGAAGTATGCAGTAGAGTACTGTAGGGTACATTGACATGTTAGTCATTTAGCAGACTCTTATCCACAGCCACTTATAGTAGTGAGTCATTTAGCAGACTCACTTATCAAATCAAATCAACTTTTACTGGTCACATACACATGGTTAGCAGATGTTATTGTGAGTGTAGCGAATGCTTATGTTTAGTACCCGACAGTGCAGCAGTATCTAACAAATTTCACAACAAAACCTAAAACACAAAATCTAGTAAAGGAATGGGATAATGATATATCAAAATAAAATAAATTGGACGAGCGATGACAGAGCGGCTGAGATGCAATAGATAGTATATTATACAGTATATACATATGAGATGAGTAATGTAAGATATGGAAACATTATTAAAGTGGCAGTTTTAAAGTGACGAGTGATCCATTTATTAAAGTGGCCAATGATTTCTAGTCTGTATGTAGGCAGCAGCCTCTGTGTCAATGATGTCTGTTTAACAGCCTGATGGCCTTGAGATAGAAGCTGTTTTTCAGTCTCTCGGTCCCAGCTTTGATGCACCTGTACTGACCTCGCCTTCTGGATGATAGCGGGGTGAACAGCTAGTGGCTCGGGTTGTTATTGTCCTTGATGATCTTTATGGCCTTCCTGTGACATCGGGTGGTGTAGGTGTCCTGGAGGGCAGGTAGTTTTTCCCCGGTGATGCGTTGTGCAGACCTCACTACCCTCTGGAGAGACTTACGGTTGAGGGCGGAGCAGTTGCCGTACCAGGCGGTGATACAGCCCGCCAGGATGCTCTCGATTGTGCATCTGTAGAAGTTTGTGAGTGCTTTTGGTGACAAGCCGAATTTCTTCAGCCTCCTGAGGTTGAAGAGGCGTTGTTGCACCTTCTTCACCACACTCTCTGTGTGAGTGGACCAATTCAGTTTGCCGGTGATATGTAAACCGAGGAACTTAAAACTTTCCACCTTCTCCACTGCTGTCCCGTTGATGTGGATAAGGGGGTGCTCCCTCTGCTGTTTCCTGAAGTCCACAATCATCTCCTTTGTTTTGCTGACGTTGAGTGTGAGGTTATTTTCCTGACACCACACTCCGAGGGCCCTCACCTCTTCCCTGTAGGCTGTCTCGTCATTGTTGGTAATCAAGCCTACTACTGTTGTGTCGATCAAAACTTGATGATTGAGTTGAGGCGTGCATGGCCACGCAGTGGTGGATGAACAGGAGTACAGGAGGGGGCTGAGAACGCACCCTGCGGGCCCAGCAAGCTGAGGATCAGCGGGTTGAGCTGCAACAAACCGTCAAACTGGACAGTTTTCCTCCATCTTTTCATTCAAAGACTCAGTCATGGACACTCTTACTGACAGTTGTGACTGCTGTCTGTGATGTATTGTTGTCTCTACCTTCTTGTCCTTTGTGCTGTTGTCTGTGATGTATTGTTGTCTCTACCTTCTTGTCCTTTGTGCTGTTGTCTGTGATGTATTGTTGTCTCTACCTTCTTGTCCTTTGTGCTGTTGTCTGTGATGTATTGTTGTCTCTACCTTCTTGCCCTTTGTGCTGTTGTCTGTGATGTATTGTTGTCTCTACCTTCTTGTCCTTTGTGCTGTTGTCTGTGATGTATTGTTGTCTCTACCTTCTTGCCCTTTGTGCTGTTGTCTGTGATGTATTGTTGTCTCTACCTTCTTGCCCTTTGTGCTGTTGTCTGTGCCCAATAATGTGTGTACCATGATGTGTTGCTACCATGCTGTGTTGTCATGTGCTGCTGCCTTGCTATGTTGTCAGCTAGGTCTATCTTTATGTAGTGTTGTGGTGTCCCTCTTGTCGTGATGTGTTTTTACTATATATATTTTGTATTTTTAAATCCAGCCCCATTCCCCGTAGGCGGCCTTTTGGTAGATCATTGTAAATGAGAATTTGCCTAGTTAAATAAGGTTCAAATAAAATAATCTGTAAAAATATGTCTTTGGATCATAATGATCCTAAATCAGCAGTCCTACTTTGAGACGCATTGTCAATACAGACCCTGGTCTCCACTAGAGCTCTATTCAATCCGTATAGCAGAAGTTCAGTGTTACAGCGTGATTGAAATTTAAAGGTAATGTTAGCAGAGACTGCATTTACGGTAAACGCTAAGCATATGTCAGCTCAATTAGAAAGTGGTCCTTCTGTAGCTCAGTTGGTAGAGCATGGCGCTTGTAACGCCAGGGTAGTGGGTTCGATTCCGGGACCACCCATACGTAGAATGTATGCACACATGACTGTAAGTCGCTGGATAAAAGCGTCTGCTAAATGGCATATATATATTATTATATTATATATTATAAATTACCTTTAAATTAATAACGGGCAATCTCTATCACTTCAGCCATCCAGATTGAATAGAGCCCTGAGTCTTAAAACAGGCTAACTAGTATTCCATATAAAGATATACCTGAGGTATTGGCTATCTGGGGGAGAGGTAGCTATAAAAAATAATGTTTCCAGAACCACCAGAATGAACTGCCAGGCTAAAGGAAGACTGACTTCCATGTCTCTGTTTCCTGTCGTGCTGACACCATCCAGTAAAGTAGTACAGTCTTGACACCACACAGTACAGTAGTATAATGTTGACACCACCCAGTGCAATGGTGACACCACCCAGTACAGTGTTGACACCACCCAGTACAGTGTTGACACCACCCAGTACAGTGTTGACACCACCCAGTACAGTAGTATAATGTTGACACCACCCAGTACAGTATTGACACCACCCAGTACAGTGTTGACACCACCCAGTACAGTGTTGACACCACCCAGTACAGTGTTGACACCACACAGTACAGTGTTGACACCACACAGTACAGTGTTGACACCACCCAGTACAGTAGTATAATGTTGACACCACGCAGTACAATGTTGACACCACCCAGTACAGTGTTGACACCAACCAGTACAGTAGTACAGTGTTGACACCACCCAGTACAATGTTGACACCACGCAGTACAATGTTGACACCACGCAGTACAATGTTGACACCACGCAGTACAATGTTGACACCACCCAGTACAGTGTTGACACCAACCAGTACAGTGTTGACACCAACCAGTACAGTGTTGACACCAACCAGTACAGTGTTGACACCACGCAGTACAATGTTGACACCACGCAGTACAATGTTGACACCACCCAGTACAGTGTTGACACCACCCAGTACAGTGTTGACACCACACAGTACAGTGTTGACACCACACAGTACAGTGTTGACACCACCCAGTACAGTAGTACAGTGTTGACACCACCCAGTACAGTGTTGACACCACACAGTACAGTAGTACAGTGTTGACACCACACAGTACAGTAGTACAGTGTTGACACCACCCAGTACAGTAGTACAGTGTTGACACCACACAGTACAGTACAGTAGTATAGTGTTGACACCACCCAGTACAGTGTTGACACCACGCAGTACAGTGTTGACACCACACAGTACAGTACAGTAGTATAGTGTTGACACCACCCAGTACAGTGTTGACACCACTCAGTACATTGTTGACACCACGTAGTACAATGTTGACACCACCCAGTACAGTAGTACAGTGTTGACACCACCAGTATAGTAGTATAGTGTTGACACCACTCCAGTACAGTGTTGACACCACCCAGTATAGTAGTATAGTGTTGACACTAATTCACAGTGTTGACACCATCTAGTACAGTAGCAGTGCTGACACCACCCAGTACAGTAGTATAGTGTTGACACCACCCAGTACAGTAGTAGTGTTGACACCACCCAGTACAGTAGTATAGTGTTGACACCACCCAGTACAGTAGTATAGTGTTGACACCACCCAGTACAGTAGTAGTGTTGACACCACCCAGTACAGTAGTATAGTGTTGACACCACCCAGTACAGTAGTATAGTGTTGACACCACCCAGTACAGTATCTGACAATTCACCCAGTACAGTAGTATAGTGTTGACACCACCCAGTACAGTAGTATTCTGTTCTGTTTGTGGCTATGGAACCCTGACCTGTTCACCTGACGGTTACCTGTCCCAGACCTGCTGCTTAACTCTCTAGAAAACAGCAGGAGCAGTAGAGATACTCTGAATGATTGACTATGAAAAGCCAAATGACATTTACTCCTGAGGTGCTGACCTGCTGCACCCTCGACAACCACTGTGACTATTATTATTTGATGCTGTTGGTCATCTATGAACATTTGAACATCTTGACCATGTTCTGTTATATCTCCACCAGGCAGCTAGAAGAGGACTGGCCACCCTCATAGCCTGGTTCCTCTCCACCCGGCACAGCCAGAAGAGGACTGGCCACCCCTCATAGCCTTTCCATCTGGCACAGCCAGAAGAGGACTTCCGGTTCCTCTCTAGGTTTCTTCCTAGGTTCTGGCCTTTCTAGGAGTTTTTCCTAGCCACCGTGCTTCTACACCTGCATTGCTTTCATGTTTGGGGTTTTAGGTTGGGTTTCCTGTACAGCACTTTGAGACATCAGCTGATGTAAGAAGGGCTTTATAAATACATTTGATTGATTGACACCACACAATACAGTCGTATAGTGTTGACTCCAACACACAGTAGAGAGTATTACCAACTGGACACAAACATATTGCTAAAAATATCCTCTTATCACCACAGAGGAGGAAACAGACTAGCAGATGTGAGGAGGAGCGGGAGGGGGCATAAGGGGAAGGCTGGGGGAGGTCGAAGCCACATGGGGGGTAGGCAAATGACTTCAGGGGAAGTGAATGTTGAAAAGCCTAACTCTTTTGTTCCCATGTATGTCTAAGTAACAGATCAGCTGCGTTAAAACACTAAGCAGCAATGTTACTGTGTTACTGCAGGCTGAAAGGAGTTCTTCTCAGCTGCGTTAAGCAGCAATGTTACTGTGTTACTGCAGGCTGAAAGGGGAGTTCTTCTCTCAGCTGCGTTTAAGCAGCAATGTTACTGTGTTACTGCAGGCTGAAAGGAGTCCTTCCCTCTCAGCTGCAGCAATGTTACTGTGTTACTGCAGGCTGAAAGGAGTTCTCTCTCAGCTGCGTTAAGCAGCGATGTTACTGTGTTACTGCAGGCTGAGTTCTCTCTCAGGAGCGTTAAGCAGCAATGTTACTGCAGGCTGAAAGGAGCAGATGCGTTACAGCAATGTTACTGTGTTACTGCAGGCTGAAAGGAGTTCTCTCTCAGATGCGTTAAGCAGCAATGTTACTGTGTTACTGCAGGCTGAAAGGAGTTCTCCTCAGCTGCGTTAAGCAGCGATGTTACTGTGTTACTGTAGGCTGAAAGGAGTCTCTCTCAGGAGCGTTACTGGTTAGCAGGCTGAAAGGAGTTCTCTTCAGGAGCGGAGAGCTCTGCCCACAAACTACAGCTCTGCTTGTATCTTCCAAAATCAGTCAACGTCTTTCCAATACCCCTCTGTGCCAAAAGCCCACATGCTCCTCCAAAAGTGACGACTGACTGACTTTCTCACTCTAGGGGGAGAGACAGACACAATAATTCCACCCTCCACCCACACACACACACACACACTCTCTCTCTCAGATTCCAACTGCTGATTCATGTTTGGACGTACACAAATCTACCAAAGAAAGGTCTGTTAATCACTTGAATATATGAAGTTTAAAGGAACATAATTCATGAAATATGCTGTCCAGTGCAGGGTTCAATCAGGACTCGCTCACTAATTCATCAGAACACTAAAATACCACAGGTCCCACAGAGGCTGGCCCTAAGGTAATACCAAAGGCCCTACCACAGGTCCAACAGAGGGTTCAATCAGGACTCCAGGAAACACTAAATACCAGGGAACACTACCACAGGTCCAACCACAATCAGGCTGGCCCTAGATGGTAATCTACCAGGTCCAACAGAGGGTTCAATCAGGACTCGCCCACTAGGAACACTAAAATACCATAGAGGCCCTAAGGTAATCCACCACAGGTCCAACAGAGGGTTCAATCAGACTCACTACCAGGAAAACCAAAATACCAAAGGCCCCTAAGTGTAATCTACCACAGGTCCTACAGAGGGTTCAATCATGTGACTCGCTTTCACTAGGAAAACTACACACCAAAGGCTCTATCCTAAGGTAATCTACCACAGGTCCCACAGATATCCAATCAGGACTCATTGTGGATGAGATTTAGAATGGGCCAATGGTTAGAAGTGTGTAGTGAGGATGATCCTGAAATGTCATTAAGTTTGTTTATGAAATGATTTATGAGTATAACTGATAAGCCCCTTTAAGAAATTATTTATGAGTATAGCTGATAAACACACCCCTTTAAGAAAATACACGGTGAGGTTAAATGGTGCCCCATGCATTGATGACGAGCTGAGAAATGTAAGGATTCAATGTCACGATGCCAAAAAAGTAGCACTGTGTTTGATAAGCAAAGTTATTGTAAATGAAGAAATCTTGTGATCAAACTAAAGAAAGAAGGAGGGATTCGATCAGCACAAAACTGATGAAGTGAAGGATGATGGGAAAAAAACTGTGGAGAACATTGAACACTTATGGGTACGAATTCAAACATGTCCACCTCTTTTGTTGAATCAGAGGGTATATTTATTACAAAACCACACGACATCGGAAAACTACTTTAATGAATATTTTACAGGCAAAGTGGACAAGTTGAGGAATGTTATGATTCCAACTGATGGCTCCATGCCATATACCCTGATAACAGATTGTATCACGGAGGAGAGGCAATGCAGGTTTGTTTTTCATCAGGTAGAAAGGACGCTGTTGTCTCTTTCGGATGACAAGTCACCTGGTACAGATAATCTAGGTATCCAAATTGTTTAGAGTATCAAATATCTACCCCAATCTCTCATATTCTTAATAAGTGCTTGATGGGGTGTGCCTAGAAGCCTGGAAAGAGTCAAAGGTTATTCCACTACCTAAGTGTAAAAAAAATCTGCATTCACTGGTCAATTATTGTATGAAATTGTATCTGTACAAATCTGTGATGTCACACTGTGTTATGTCACCCAGTAGATATGGGAGTTTATCAAACTTGTTTTCAAATGATTTGTGTGTCTGTGTAATCTGAGGGAAATATGTCTCTCTAATATGGTCATACATTTGGCAGGAGGTTAGGAAGTGCAGCTCAGTGTCCACCTCATTTTGTGGGCAGTGTGCAACATAGCCTGTCTTCTCTTGAGAGCCAAGTCTTCCTACGGTGGCCTTTCTCAATAGCAAGGCTATGCTCACTGAGTCTGTACATAATCACAGCTTGTTTTTCATTTGTGGTCAGTCACAGTGGCCACTGTGTACTCTCTGTTTAGGACCAAGTAGCATTCTAGTTTGCTCGTTTTTTCTTTTGTTAATTCTTTCCGATGTGTCAAGTAATTATCTTTTTGTTTTCTCATGATTTGGTTGGGTCTAATTGTGATGCTGTCCTGGGGCTCTGTGGGGTCTGTTTGTGTTTGTGAACAGAGCCCCAGGACCAGATTGCTTAGGGGACTCTTCTCCAGGTTCATCTCTCTGCAGGCGATGGCTTTGTTATGGAAGGTTTGCGAATAGCTTCCTTTTAGGTGGTTGTAGAATTTAACGGCTCTTTCCTGGATTTTGATAGTTAGTGGGGATCGGCCTAATTCTGCTCTGCATGTTGGTATGTCTAATTTTATGTTCCTTTTGATGGCGTAGAAGGCCCTTCTTGCCTTGTCTCTCAGATCATTCGCAGCTTTGTGGAAGTTACCTGTGCCGCTGATGTTTAGGCTGAGGTATGTATAGTTTCTTGTGTGCTCTAGAGCAGTGGTTCCCAAACAGTTTATAGTCCTGTTCCCCTTCAAACATTCAACCTCCAGCTGTGTACCCCCTCTAGCACCAGGGTCAGCTGTACCTCTCTAGCACCAGGGTCAGTCGTACCCCTCTAGCACCAGGGTCAGCGTACCCCTCTCTAGCACCAGGGTCAGCTGTACCCCCTCTAGCACCAGGGTCAGCTGTACCCCTCTAGCACCAGGGTCAGCTGTACCCCCTCTAGC
The DNA here is from genome assembly GCF_021184085.1 of Oncorhynchus gorbuscha. Lineage (NCBI taxonomy): Eukaryota > Metazoa > Chordata > Actinopteri > Salmoniformes > Salmonidae > Oncorhynchus > Oncorhynchus gorbuscha. Next base: position 11,202 of record NW_025752973.1, read on the forward strand.
ACCAGGGTCAGCTGCTGTACCCCCTCTAGCACCAGGGTCAGCTGTACCCCTCTAGCACCAGGGTCAGCTGTACCCCTCTAGCACCAGGGTCAGCTGTACCCCTCTAGCACCAGGGTCAGCGTACCCCCTCTAGCACCAGGGTCAGCGTACCCCTCTAGCACCAGGGCTCAGCCTGTACTCTCCTCTAGCACCAGGGTCAGCTGTACCTCCTCTAGCACCAGGGTCAGCTGTACTCCCTCTAGCACCAGGGTCAGCTGTGCCCTCTAGCACCCAGGGTCAGCTGTACCCCTCTAGCACCAGGGTCAGCTGTACCCCTCTAGCACCAGGGTCAGCTGTACCCCTCTAGCACCAGGGTC
>NW_025752974.1:0-11556 GCF_021184085.1 Oncorhynchus gorbuscha
CTAGACTACACTGACTAGACTACACTCCACTATACACTGACTAGACTACACTGACCTAGACTACACTGACTAGACTACACTCAGATATACTACACTGACTAGACTACACTGACTAGACTACACTGACTAGACTACACTCAGATATACTACACTGACTATACTACACTCAGATATACTACACTGACTATACTACACTCAGATATACTACACTGACTAGACTACACTGACTAGACTACACTGACTAGACTACACTCAGATATACTACACTGACTAGACTACACTCAGATATACTACACTGACTAGACTACACTGACTAGACTACACTGACTAGACTACACTCAGATATACTACACTCAGATATATACTACACTGACTAGACTACACTGATACACTACACTACACTGACTCAGATATACTACACTGACTAGACTACACTGACTAGACTACACTGACCTAGACTACACTGATATACTACACTGACTAGACTACACTCAGATATACTACACTGACTAGACTACACTGAGATATACTACACTGACTAGACTACACTAGATATACTGACACTCAGATATACTACACTGACTAGACTACACTCAGATACTACACTGACTAGACTACACTGATATACTACACTGACTAGACTACACTGACTAGACTACACTGACTAGACTACACTCAGATATACTACACTGACTAGACTACACTCAGATATACTACACTGACTAGACTACACTGACTAGACTATACTGATATACTACAAAGACTACTCAGATATACTACACTGACTAGACTACACTGACTAGACTACACTGACTAGACTACACCAGATATACTACACTGACTAGACTACACTCAGATATACTACACTGACTAGACTACACTCTAGATACACTACACTCAGATACACTACACTGACTAGACTACACTCAGATATACTACACTGACTAGACTACACTCAGATATACTACACTGACTAGACTACACTAGACTATACTACACTGACTAGACTACACTGACTGACTCTGACTAGACTACACTGACCAGACCACTCAGATATACTCACTGATAGACTACACTGACTAGACTACACTCAGATACACTACACTGACTAGACTACACTGACTAGACTACACTGACTAGACTACACTGACTACACTGACTAGACTACACTGACTAGACTACACTCAGATATACTACACTGACTCAGGACTACACTCAGATATACTACACTGACTAGACTACACTCAGATATACTACACTGACTAGACTACACTGACTAGACTACACTGACTAGACTACACTGACTAGACACTACACTACACTGACTAGACTACACTCAGACTAGACTACACTGACTAGACTACACTGACTAGACTACACTGACTAGACTACACTGACTAGACTACACTGACTAGACTACACTGACTAGACTACACTGCCCTAGACTACACTCAGATATACTACACTGACCTAGACTACACTCAGATATACTACACTGACTAGACTACACTGACTAGACTACACTGACTAGACTACACTGACTAGACTACACTGACTAGACTACACTGACTAGACTACACTGACTAGACTACACTGACCAGACTACACTGACCTAGACTACACTGACATACTACACTGACTAGACTACATTGACTAGACTACACTGACTAGACTACACTGACTAGACTACACTGACTAGACTACACTCAGATATACTACACTGACTAGACTACACTGACTAGACTACACTGACTAGACTACACTGACTAGACTACACTGACTAGACTACACTCAGATATACTACACTGACTAGACTACACTCAGATATACTACACTGACTAGACTACACTGCCCTAGACTACACTGACTAGACTACACTCAGATATACTACACTGACTAGACTACACTGACTAGACTACACTGACTAGACTACACTCAGATATACTACACTGACTATACTACACTCAGATATACTACACTGACTATACTACACTCAGATATACTACACTGACTAGACTACACTGACTAGACTACACTGACTAGACTACACTCAGATATACTACACTGACTAGACTACACTCAGATATACTACACTGACTAGACTACACTGACTAGACTACACTGACTAGACTACACTCAGATATACTACACTCAGATATACTACACTGACTAGACTACACTCAGATACACTACACTGACTAGACTACACTCAGATATACTACACTGACTAGACTACACTGACTAGACTACACTGACTAGACTACACTCAGATATACTACACTGACTAGACTACACTCAGATATACTACACTGACTAGACTACACTCAGATATACTACACTGCCTAGACTACACTCAGATATACTACACTCAGATATACTACACTGACTAGACTACACTCAGATACACTACACTGACTAGACTACACTCAGATATACTACACTGACTAGACTACACTGACTAGACTACACTGACTAGACTACACTCAGATATACTACACTGACTAGACTACACTCAGATATACTACACTGACTAGACTACACTGACTAGACTATACTCAGATATACTACAAAGACTAGACTACACTGACTAGACTACACTCAGATATACTACACTGACTAGACTACACTGACTAGACTACACTCAGATATACTACACTGACTAGACTACACTGCCCTAGACTACACTCAGATATACTACACTGACTAGACTACACTCAGATATACTACACTGACTAGACTACACTCAGATACACTACACTGACTAGACTACACTCAGATATACTACACTGACTAGACTACACTCAGATATACTACACTGACTAGACTACACTGACTAGACTACACTCAGATATACTACACTGACTAGACTACACTGACTAGACTACACTGACTAGACTACACTGACTAGACTACACTCAGATATACTACACTGACTAGACTACACTGACTAGACTACACTCAGATACACTACACTGACTAGACTACACTCAGATATACTACACTGACTAGACTACACTCAGATATACTACACTGACTAGACTACACTGACTAGACTACACTCAGATATACTACACTGACTAGACTACACTCAGATATACTACACTGACTAGACTACACTGACTAGACTACACTGACTAGACTACACTCAGATACACTACACTGACTAGACTACACTCAGATATACTACACTGACTAGACTACACTCAGATATACTACACTGACTAGACTACACTGACTAGACTACACTCAGATATACTACACTGACTAGACTACACTCAGATACACTACACTGACTAGACTACACTGACTAGACTACACTCAGATACACTACACTGACTAGACTACACTGACTAGACTACACTGACTAGACTACACTCAGATATACTACACTGACTAGACTACACTGACTAGACTACACTCAGATACACTACACTGACTAGACTACACTGACTAGACTACACTCAGATACACTACACTGACTAGACTACACTGACTAGACTACACTGACTAGACTACACTCAGATATACTACACTGACTAGACTACACTGACTAGACTACACTCAGATATACTACACTGACTAGACTACACTGACTAGACTACACTGACTAGACTACACTGACTACACTGACTAGACACACCCTCGACTAGACTACACTCAGATATACTACACTGACTAGACTACACTGACCTAGACTACACTGACTAGACTACACTGACTACACTGACTAGACTACACTCAGATATACTACACTGACTAGACTACACTGACTAGACTACACTCAGATATACTACACTGACTAGACTACACTCAGATATACTACACTGACTAGACTACACTGACTAGACTACACTGACTAGACTACACTGACTAGACTACACTGACTAGACTACACTCAGATATACTACACTGACTAGACTACACTGACTAGACTACACTCAGATATACTACACTGACTAGACTACACTGACTAGACTACACTCAGATATACTACACTGACTAGACTACACTCAGATATACTACACTGACTAGACTACACTCAGATATACTACACTGACTAGACTACACTCAGATATACTACACTGACTAGACTACACTCAGATATACTACACTGACTAGACTACACTGACTAGACTACACTCAGATATACTACACTGACTAGACTACACTGACTAGACTACACTGACTAGACTACACTCAGATATACTACACTGACTAGACTACACTGACTAGACTACACTCAGATACACTACACTGACTAGACTACACTCAGATATACTACACTGACTAGACTACACTCAGATATACTACACTGACTAGACTACACTGACTAGACTACACTCAGATATACTACACTGACTAGACTACACTGACTAGACTACACTGACTAGACTACACTCAGATACACTACACTGACTAGACTACACTCAGATATACTACACTGACTAGACTACACTCAGATATACTACACTGACTAGACTACACTGACTAGACTACACTCAGATATACTACACTGACTAGACTATACTCAGATACACTACACTGACTAGACTACACTGACTAGACTACACTCAGATACACTACACTGACTAGACTACACTGACTAGACTACACTGACTAGACTATATACTACACTGACTAGACTACACTGACTAGACTACACTCAGATATACTACACTGACTAGACTACACTGACTAGACTACACTGACTAGACTACACTGACTAGACTACACTGACTAGACTACACTCAGATATACTACACTGACTAGACTACACTGCCCTAGACTACACTGACTAGACTACACTGACTAGACTACACTGACTAGACTACACTCAGATATACTACACTGACTAGACTACACTGACTAGACTACACTCAGATATACTACACTGACTAGACTACACTCAGATATACTACACTGACTAGACTACACTGACTAGACTACACTGACTAGACTACACTGACTAGACTACACTGACTAGACTACACTGACTAGACTACACTCAGATATACTACACTGCCCTAGACTACACTGACTAGACTACACTCAGATATACTACACTGACTAGACTACACTGACTAGACTACACTCAGATATACTACACTGACTAGACTACACTCAGATATACTACACTGACTAGACTACACTGACTAGACTACACTGACTAGACTACACTGACTAGACTACACTGACTAGACTACACTCAGATAAACTACACTGACTAGACTACACTCAGATATACTACACTGATTAGACTACACTGACTAGACTACACTGACTAGACTACACTGACTAGACTACACTGACTAGACTACACTCAGATATACTACACTGATTAGACTACACTCAGATATACTACACTGATTAGACTACACTCAGATATACTACACTGACTAGACTACACTCAGATATACTACACTGACTAGACTACACTGACTAGACTACACTCAGATATACTACACTGACTAGACTACACTCAGATAAACTACACTGACTAGACTACACTCAGATATACTACACTGCCCTAGACTACACTGACTAGACTACACTCAGATATACTACACTGACTAGACTACACTCAGATAAACTACACTGACTAGACTACACTCAGATATACTACACTGCCCTAGACTACACTGACTAGACTACACTGACTAGACTACACTGACTAGACTACACTCAGATATACTACACTGACTAGACTACACTGACTAGACTACACTGACTAGACTACACTCAGATATACTACACTGACTAGACTACACTCAGATATACTACACTGACTAGACTACACTGACTAGACTATACTCAGATATACTACAAAGACTAGACTACACTGACTAGACTACACTCAGATATACTACACTGACTACACTGACTAGACTACACTCAGATATACTACACTGACTAGACTACACTGACTAGACTACACTCAGATATACTACACTGACTAGACTACACTGCCCTAGACTACACTGACTAGACTACACTGCCCTAGACTACACTCAGATATACTACACTGACTAGACTACACTCAGATATACTACACTGACTAGACTACACTCAGATATACTACACTGACTAGACTACACTGACTAGACTACACTCAGATATACTACACTGCACTAGACTACACTGACTAGACTACACTGATATACTACACTGACTAGACTACACTCAGATATACTACACTGACTAGACTACACTCAGATATACTACACTGACTAGACTACACTGACTAGACTACACTCAGATATACTACACTGACTAGACTACACTGACTATACTACACTGACTAGACTACACTCAGATATACTACACTGCACTAGACTACACTGACTAGACTACACTCAGATATACTACACTGACTAGACTACACTCAGATATACACTGACTAGACTACACTCAGATATACTACACTGACTAGACTACACTACACTGACTAGACTACACTGACTACACTGACTAGACTACACTCAGATATACTACACTGACTAGACTACACTCAGATATACTACACTGACTAGACTACACTGCCCTAGACTACACTGACTAGACTACACTGCCCTAGACTACACTCAGATATACTACACTGACTAGACTACACTCAGATATACTACACTGACTAGACTACACTGACTAGACTACACTGATAGACTACACTGCCTAGACTACACTCAGATATACTACACTGACTAGACTACACTCAGATATACTACACTGACTAGACTACACTGCCCTAGACTACACTGACTAGACTACACTGCCCTAGACTACACTCAGATATACTACACTGACTAGACTACACTCAGATATACTACACTGACTAGACTACACTGACTAGACTACACTGACTAGACTACACTGACTAGACTACACTGACTAGACTACACTCAGATATACTACACTCAGATATACTACACTCAGATATACTACACTGATTAGACTACACTCAGATATACTACACTGACTAGACTACACTGACTAGACTACACTGCCCTAGACTACACTCAGATATACTACACTGACTAGACTACACTCAGATATACTACACTGACTAGACTACACTCAGATATACTACACTGACTAGACTACACTGACTAGACTACACTGACTAGACTACACTGACTAGACTACACTGACTAGACTACACTGACTAGACTACACTGACTAGACTACACTGACTAGACTACACTGACTAGACTACACTCAGATATACTACACTCAGATATACTACACTCAGATATACTACACTGATTAGACTACACTCAGATATACTACACTGACTAGACTACACTGACTAGACTACACTGACTAGACTACACTCAGATATACTACACTCAGATATACTACACTCAGATATACTACACTGATTAGACTACACTCAGATATACTACACTCAGATATACTACACTCAGATATACTACACTCAGATATACTACACTCAGATATACTACACTCAGATATACTACACTGATTAGACTACACTCAGATATACTACACTCAGATATACTACACTCAGATATACTACACTCAGATATACTACAATGGAAAATAACATGAATAAAATAACATGTAGCTTGTATCAACTGGGTTCGGCCATGAAGCTCACACTAGAAAAGCTTGCAACATTGTATCAACTGGTTTCAGCAGGGCTTGCAAAGCAGGGGCAAAGCTTGCAACATTGTATCAACTGGGTTCAGCAGGGCTTGCAAAGCAGGGGCAAAGCTTGCAACATTGTATCAACTGGGTTCAGGCAGGGCTTGCAAAGCTTGCAACATTGTATCAACTGGGTTCAGCAGGGCTTGCAAAGCAGGGGCAAAGCTTGCAACATTGTATCAACTGGGTTCAGGCAGGGCTTGCAAAGCTTGCAACATTGTATCAACTGGGTTCAGCAGGGCTTGCAAAGCTTGCAACATTGTATCAACTATTCTGGGCCCTTAGTTTCCTGTGCCAGTGAGCTCTGGACAGACACAGCTGTATTTCCAGAAGGGATAAGAAGTCGTCAGGTATTTTGTGATGTTTCCACTGAATCGGAGCGTTACATGTTTCCCCTTTCAAGCCAAAGGAGAAAGCTGGAACGATTTTTCTAATACATTTCAATGTGGATATAAAAAACAGACTTTGTTTTCTTGCTCTTTTGAGGTGAAGACGGCATTTTCCTCAAAGCTTCACAGCTCTTTTACCTGACGACTCGAACTGAATTCTCCCTCTGCTCTGTGTCAACAAGAGAGTCATCAGTGAGTGGATCATCTCTAACCAAATCAGAGTATCTTGAAAATCAGAGTGTCAAAGCCAATGACGAATTCTAGAAGAAAAAAAAAACCGCTTTAACCCCACGTGTTATGGCTCTGTCCCGCCCCATCGGTGTCTGGGACCAATCAGAACGGTTAGAATGTGTTACTCAAGGAGTTACTCAGATCCAGACTTGCTGTGGAGAAGAAACTAACATCAGTGTTCTGGCTCTGTCCCGCCCCATCGGCGTCTGGGACCAATCAGAACGGTTAGAATGTGTTACTCAAGGAGTTACTCAGATCCAGACTTGCTGTCGAGAAGAAACTTAACATCAGTGTTCTGGCTCTGTCCCGCCCCATCGGTGTCTGGGACCAATCAGAACGGTTAGAATGTGTTACTCAGGGAGTTACTCAGATCCAGACTTACTGTGGAGAAGAAACTTAACATCAGTGGGCGTTTTGGTTTGTGTAAGGAGCCTGGGTTGCCGGGAAACCGCAGCGATGGTGTTAAGACGATCAGAAATACTATGAGTCGGGTCGGCTGAGATTTGTTATTTTTTAGTTGAGCGGTTTAATCAATTTTGCTACCGCTCTACTAAAAAAAAAAATCTCTGCCGAACAACAGAGTAGCGACCGAACAACCGACTAGATGGGATCAGCCCTGATGCTTATATACGAAATACCAAGAGATCAATACTGAGAGATCAATACTTCATAGTTATTTAGTGTATCTGGAGAGGTATCCTGTCAGACTTGTTGTAGCAGTGAAGATGGCCTTCTAATACCTCTAAACACTATGAATTATGTGGATGTTCCCCCCCAGGGTCTTATTTCTATCCTCCAAACCCCAGTCGCTCTCACTCTCCATATTCTGTCTCTCTCTCTATTCTCTCTCTATTCTCTCTCTCCATATTCTCTCTCTATTCTCTCTCTCCATATTCTGTCTCTCTTCTCTCCATATTGTGTCTCTATTCTCTCTCTCCATATTCTGTCTCTCTATTCTCTCCATATTCTGTTTCTCTATTCTCTCTCTATTCTCTCTCTCCATATTCTGTTTCTCTATTCTCTCTCCATATTCTGTCTCTCTATTCTCTCTCTCCATATTCTGTCTCTCTATTCTCTCTCTCCATATTCTGTCTCTCTATTCTCTCTCTCTCTCTCTCTCTCCATATTCTGTCTCTCTATTCTCTCTCTCCATATTCTGTTTCTCTATTCTCTCTCTCCATATTCTGTCTCTCTATTCTCTCTCTCCATATTCTGTCTCTCTATTCTCTCTCTCTCTATTCTCTCTCTCCATATTCTGTCTCTCTCTCTATTCTCTCTCTCCATATTCTGTCTCTATTCTCTCTCTCCATATTCTGTTTCTCTATTCTCTCCATATTCTGTCTCTCTATTCTCTCTCTCCATATTCTGTCTCTCTATTCTCTCTCTCCATATTCTGTCTCTCTATTCTCTCTCTCCATATTCTGTCTCTCTATTCTCTCTCTCCATATTCTGTCTCTCTATTCTCTCCATATTCTGTCTCTCTATTCTCATATTCTGTCTCTCTCTATTCTCTCTCTCTCTCTCCATATTCTGTCTCTCTATTCTCTCTCTCCATATTCTGTCTCTCTATTCTCTCTCTCTCTATTCTCTCTCTCTCTCCATATTCTGTCTCTATTCTCTCTCTCCATATTCTGTCTCTCTATTCTCTCTCTTCATATTCTGTCTCTCTATTCTCTCTCTTCATATTCTGTCTCTCTATTCTCTCTCTCTCTATTCTCTCTCTCTCTCCATATTCTGTCTCTCTATTCTCTCTCTCCATATTCTGTCTCTCTATTCTCTCTCTTCATATTCTGTCTCTCTATTCTCTCTCTCTCTATTCTCTCTCTCTCTCCATATTCTGTCTCTATTCTCTCTCTCCATATTCTGTCTCTCTATTCTCTCTCTCCATATTCTGTCTCTCTATTCTCTCTCCATATTCTGTCTCTCTATTGTCTCTCTATTCTCTCTCTCCATATTCTGTCTCTATTCTCTCTCCATATCCTGTCTATTCTCTCTCTCCATATTCTGTCTCTCCATATTCTGTCTCTCTATCCTCTCTCTCTCTCTATTCTCTCTCTCCATATCCTGTCTATTCTCTCTCTCCATATTCTGTCTCTCTATTCTCTCTCTCTCTATTCTCTCTCTCTCTCCATATTCTGTCTCTCTATGCTCTCCATATTCTGTCTCTCTATTCTCTCTCTCCATATTCTGTCTCTCTATTCTCTCTCTTCATATTCTGTCTCTCTATTCTCTCTCTTCATATTCTGTCTCTCTATTCTCTCTCTCTCTATTCTCTCTCTCTCTCCATATTCTGTCTCTATTCTCTCTCTCCATATTCTGTCTCTCTATTCTCTCTTCATATTCTGTCTCTCTATTCTGTCTCTCTCTCTATTCTCTCTCTATTCTCTCTCCATATTCTGTCTCTATTTCTCTCTCCATATTCTGTCTCTCTATTCTCTCTCTCTCCATATTCTGTCTCTATATTCTCTCTCCATATTCTGTCTCTCCATATTGTCTCTATTATTCTCTCTCTCCATATTCTGTCTCTCCATTCTCTCTCCATATCCTGTCTCTATTCTCTCTCTCCATATTCTGTCTCTCCATATTCTGTCTCTATCCTCTCTCTCTCTCTCTATTCTCTCTCTCCATATCCTGTCTATTCTCTCTCTCCATATTCTGTCTCTCTATTCTCTCTCTCCATATTCTGTCTCTCCATATTCTGTCTCTCTATCCTCTCTCTCTCTCTATTCTCTTTCTCTCTCTATTCTCTCTCTCCATATTCTGTCTCTCTCTCTCTCTCTATTCTCTCTCTCTCCATATTCTGTCTCTCTCTCTCTCTTCTCTCTCTCTCTCTCTCTCTCTCTATTCTCTCTCTCTCCATATTCTGTCTCTCTATTCTCTCTCTCCATATTCTGTCTCTATTCTCTCTCTCTCTCTATTCTCTCTCTCCATATTCTGTCTCTCTATTCTCTCTCTCTCTCTCTCTCTCTCTCTATTCTCTCTCTCTCCATATTCTGTCTCTCTATTCTCTCTCTCCATATTCTGTCTCTATTCTCTCTCTCTCTCTATTCTCTCTCTCCATATTCTGTCTCTCTATTCTCTCTCTCTATTATCTCTCTATTCTCTCTCTCCATATTCTGTCTCTCTATTCTCTCTCTCCATATTCTGTCTCTATTCTCTCTCTCTCTCTCTCTCTATTCTCTCTCTCTCTCTCTCTCTATTCTGTCTCTCTATTCTCTCTCTCTATTCTCTCTCTATTCTCTCTATTCTCTCTCTCCATATTCTGTCTCTCTAT
>NW_025752975.1:0-11549 GCF_021184085.1 Oncorhynchus gorbuscha
ATATCATATCCATAAACCATACCTGTATTTATACTACATATCATATCCATAAAACCATACCTGCTGATATCATATCCATAAAACCATACCCTGATATCATATCCATAAACCATACCTGTGATATCATATCCATAAAACCATACCTGCTGATATCATATCCATAAAACCATACCTGCTGATATCATATCCATGCCAAAAACCATACCCTGATATCATATCCATAAACCATACCTGTATTTATACTGATATCATATCCAAAAACCATACCTGTATTTATACTGATATCATATCCATAAACCATACCTGCTGATATCATATCCATAAAACCATACCTGTATTCATACTGATATCATATCCATAAAACCATACCTGTATTTATACGATATCATATCCATAAAACCATACCTGCTGATATCATATCCATAAAACCATACCTGTATTTATACTGATATCATATCCATAAAACCATACCTGTATTTATACTGATATCATATCCATAAAACCATACCTGCTGATATCATATCCATAAAACCATACCTGTATTTATACTGATATCATATCCATAAAACCATACCTGTATTTATACTGATATCATATCCATAAAACCATACCTGTATTTATACTGATATCATATCCATAAAACCATACCTGATATCATATTTATACCTGCTGATATCATATCCATAAAACCATACCTGTATTTATACTGATATCATATCCATAAAACCATACCTGTATTTATACTGATATCATATCCATAAAACCATACCTGTATTTATACTGATATCATATCCATAAAACCATACCTGCTGATACCATATCCATAAAACCATACCTGTATTTATACTGATATCATATCCATAAAACCATACCTGTATTTATACTGATATCATATCCATAAAACCATACCTGCTGATATCATATCCATAAAACCATACCTGCTGATATCATATCCATAAAACCATACCTGCTGATATCATATCCATAAACCATACCTGCTGATATCATATCCATAAAACCATACCTGCTGATATCATATCCATAAAACCATACCTGCTGATATCATATCCATAAAACCATACCTGCTGATATCATATCCATAAAACCATACTGATATCATATCCATAAAACCATACCTGATATCATATCCATAAAGCCATACCTGCTGATATCATATCCATAAAACCATACCTGTATTTATACTGATATCATATCCATAAAACCATACCTGTATTTATACTGATATCATATCCATAAAACCATACCTGTATTTATACTGATATCATATCCATAAAACCATACCTGCTGATATCATATCCATAAAACCATACCTGCTGATATCATATCCATAAAACCATACCTGCTGATATCATATCCATAAAACCATACCTGCTGATATCATATCCATAAAACCATACCTGCTGATATCATATCCATAAAACCATACCTGTATTTATACTGATATCATATCCATAAAACCATACCTGCTGATATCATATCCATAAAACCATACCTGCTGATATCATATCCATAAAACCATACCTGCTGATATCATATCCATAAAACCATACCTGCTGATATCATATCCATAAAACCATACCTGCTGATATCATATCCATAAAACCATACCTGCTGATATCATATCCATAAAACCATACCTGCTGATATCATATCCATAAAACCATACCTGCTGATATCATATCCATAAAACCATACCCTGATATCATATCCATAAAACCATACCTGCTGATATCATATCCATAAAACCATACTGATATCATATCCATAAAACCATACCTGCTGATATCATATCCATAAAACCATACCTGCTGATATCATATCCATAAAACCATACCTGCTGATATCATATCCATAAAACCATACCTGCTGATATCATATCCATAAAACCATACCTGTATTTATACTGATATCATCCATAAAACCATGATATCAATCCATAAAACCATACCTGTATTGATATCATATCCATAAAACCATACCTGCTGATATCATATCCATAAAACCATACCCTGATATCATATCCATAAAACCATACTGATATCATATCCATAAAACCATACCTGATATCATTTAAAACCATACCTGATATCATATCCATAAAACCATACCTGTATTTATACTGATATCATATCCATAAAACCATACCTGCTGATATCATATCCATAAAACCATACCTGCTGATATCATATCCATAAAACCATACCTGCTGATATCATATCCATAAAACCATACCTGCTGATATCATATCCATAAAACCATACCTGTATTTATATATCATATCCATAAAACCATACCTGCTGATATCATATCCATAAAACCATACCTGCTGATATCATATCCATAAAACCATACCTGCTGATATCATTCCATAAAACCATACCTGCTGATATCATATCCATAAAACCATACCTGATATCATATCCATAAAACCATACCTGCTGATATCATATCCATAAAAAACCTGCCATACCTGCTGATATCATATCCATAAAACCATACCTGTATTTATACTGATCCATCCATAAAACCATACCTGCTGATATCATATCCATAAAACCATACCTGCTGATATCATATCCATAAAACCATACCTGCTGATATCATATCCATAAAACCATACCTGCTGATATCATATCCATAAAACCATACCTGCTGATATCATATCCATAAAACCATACCTGCTGATATCATATCCATAAAACCATACCTGCTGATATCATATCCATAAAACCATACCTGCTGATATCATATCCATAAAACCATACCTGTATTTATACTGATATCATATCCATAAAACCATACCTGTATTTATACTGATATCATATCCATAAAACCATACCTGCTGATATCATATCCATAAAACCATACCTGTATTTATACTGATATCATATCCATAAAACCATACCTGCTGATATCATATCCATAAAACCATACCTGCTGATATCATATCCATAAAACCATACCTGCTGATATCATATCCATAAAACCATACCTGCTGATATCATATCCATAAAACCATACCTGTATTTATACTGATATCATATCCATAAAACCATACCTGCTGATATCATATCCATAAAACCATACCTGCTGATATCATATCCATAAAACCATACCTGATATCATATCCATAAAACCATACCTGCTGATATCATATCCATAAAACCATACCTGCTGATATCATATCCATAAAACCATACCTGCTGATATCATATCCATAAAACCATACCTGCTGATATCATATCCATAAAACCATACCTGCTGATATCATATCCATAAAACCATACCTGTATTTATACTGATATCATATCCATAAAACCATACCTGCTGATATCATATCCATAAAACCATACCTGATATCATATTATACTGTATTTATACTGATATCATATCCATAAAACCATACCTGTATTTATACTGATATCATATCCATAAAACCATACCTGCTGATATCATATCCATAAAACCATACCTGCTGATATCATATCCATAAAACCATACCTGTATTTATACTGATATCATATCCATAAAACCATACCTGTATTTATACTGATATCATATCCATAAAACCATACCTGCTGATATCATATCCATAAAACCATACCTGCTGATATCATATCCATAAAACCATACCCTGATAATATCCATACCTGTATTTATACTGATATCATATCCATAAAACCATACCTGCTGATATCATATCCATAAAACCATACCTGCTGATATCATATCCATAAAACCATACCTGCTGATATCATATCCATAAAACCATACCTGCTGATATCATATCCATAAAACCATACCTGTATTTATACTGATATCCATAAAACCATACCTGCATGATATCATATCCATAAAACCATACCTGCTGATATATTTAAAACCATACTGATATCATATACCATAAAACCATAAAACCATACCTGTATTTATACTGATATCATATCCATAAAACCATACCTGCTGATATATTAAAACCATACTGATATCATATCCATGAAAACCATAAAACCATACCTGCTGATATCATTTATACCTGCTGATATCATATCCATAAAACCATACCTGCTGATATCATATCCATAAAACCATACCTGCTGATATCATATCCATAAAACCATACCTCTGATATATCCATAAAACCATACCTGCTGATATCATATCCATAAAACCATACCTGCTGATATTATCCTGATATCATATCCATAAAACCATACCTACCTATTTACTGATATCATATCCATAAAACCATACCTGTATTTATACTGATATCATATCCATAAAACCATACCTCTGATATCATCCATAAAACCATACCTGTATTTATGCTGATATCATATCCATAAAACCATACCTGTATTTATACTGATATCATATCCATAAAACCATACCTGCTGATATCATATCCATAAAACCATACCTGCTGATATCATATCCATAAAACCATACCTATACTGATATCATATCCATAAAACCATACCTGCTGATATCATATCCATAAAACCATACCTGCTGATATCATATCCATAAAACCATACCTGCTGATATCATATCCATAAAACCATACCTGCTGATATCATATCCATAAAACCATACCTGCTGATATCATATCCATAAAACCATACCTGCTGATATCATATCCATAAAACCATACCTGCTGATATCATATCCATAAAACCATACCTGCTGATATCATATCCATAAAACCATACCTGTATATTATACTGATATCATATCCATAAAACCATACCCTGATATCATATCCAAACCATACCTGTATTTATACTGATATCATATCCATAAAACCATACCTGCTGATTCATATACATGAAAATCATACCTGCTGATATCATAATAAAACCATACCTGCTGATATCATATCCATAAAACCATACCTGCTGATATCATATCCATAAAACCATACCTGCTGATATCATATCCATAAAACCATACCTGCTGATATCATATCCATAAAACCATACCTGCTGATATCATATCCATAAAACCATACCTGCTGATATCATATCCATAAAACCATACCTGCTGATATCATATCCATAAAACCATACCTGTATTTATACTGATATCATATCCATAAAACCATACCTGCTGATATCATATCCATAAAACCATACCTGCTGATATCATATCCATAAAATATCATATCCATAAAACCATAAAACCTGTATTTATACTGATATCATATCCATAAAACCATACCCTGATATCATATCCATAAAACCATACCTGCTATTTATCATATCCATCCAAAACCATACCTGCTGATATCATATCCATAAAACCATACCTGCTGATATCATATCCATACCTGCTGAATATCCCATACCTGCTGATATCATATCCATAAAACCATATCATATCCATAAAACCATACCTGCTGATATCATATCCATAAAACCATACCTGCTGATATCATATCCATAAAACCATACCTGCTGATATCATATCCATAAAACCATACCTGTATTTATACTGATATCATATCCATAAAACCATACCTGCTGATATCATATCCATAAAACCATACCTGCTGATATCATATCCATAAAACCATACCTGCTGATATCATATCCATAAAACCATACCTGCTGATATCATATCCATAAAACCATACCTGCTGATATCATATCCATAAACCATACCTGCTGATATCATATCCATAAAACCATACCCTGATATCATATATACTGATATCATATCCATAAAACCATACCTGTATTTATACTGATATCATATCCATAAAACCATACCTGTATTTATACTGATATCATATCCATAAAACCATACCTGCTGATATCATATCCATAAAACCATACCTGTATTTATACTGATATCATATCCATAAAACCATACCTGCTGATATCATATCCATAAAACCATACCTGCTGATATCATATCCATAAAACCATACCTGCTGATATCATATCCATAAAACCATACCTGCTGATATCATATCCATAAAACCATACCTGTATTTATACTGATATCATATCCATAAAACCATACCTGCTGATATCATATCCATAAAACCATACCTGCTGATATCATATCCATAAAACCATACCTGCTGATATCATATCCATAAAACCATACCTGCTGATATCATATCCATAAAACCATACCTGCTGATATCATATCCATAAAACCATACCTGCTGATATCATATCCATAAAACCATACCTGCTGATATCATATCCATAAAACCATACCTGCTGATATCATATCCATAAAACCATACCTGCTGATATCATATCCATAAAACCATACCTGTATTTATACTGATATCATATCCATAAAACCATACCTGTATTTATACTGATATCATATCCATAAAACCATACCCTGATATCATATCCATAAAACCTACCTGCTGATATCATATCCATAAAACCATACCTGATATCATTTATACTGATATCATATCCATAAAACCATACCTGCTGATATCATATCCATAAAACCATACCTGCTGATATCATATCCATAAAACCATACCTGTATTTATACTGATATCATATCCATAAAACCATACCTGCTGATATCATATCCATAAAACCATACCTGTATTTATACTGATATCATATCCATAAAAAACTGATATCATATCCATAAAACCATACCTGCTGATATCATATCCATAAAACCATACCTGTATTTATACTGATATCATATCCATAAAACCATACCTGCTGATATCATATCCATAAAACCATACCTGCTGATATCATATCCATAAAACCATACCTGCTGATATCATATCCATAAAACCATACCTGCTGATATCATATCCATAAAACCATACCTGTATTTATACTGATATCATATCCATAAAACCATACCTGCTGATATATTTATACTGATATCATATCCATAAAACCATACCTGTATTTATACTGATATCATATCCATAAAACCATACCTACTGATATCATATCCATAAAACCATACCTGCTGATATCATATCCATAACACCATACCTGCTGATATCATATCCATAAAACCATCATATCCATCAAAACCATACCTGTATTTATACTGATATCATATCCATAAAACCATACCTGCTGATATCATATCCATAAAACCATACCTGCTGATATCATATCCATAAAACCATACCTGTATTTATACTGATATCATATCCATAAAACCATACCTGCTGATATCATATCCATAAAACCATACCTGCTGATATCATATCCATAAAACCATACCTGCTGATATCATATCCATAAAACCATACCTGCTGATATCATATCCATAAAACCATACCTGCTGATCCATCATGATATCATATCCATAAAACCATACCTGCTGATATCATGTCCATAAAACCATACCTGCTGATATCATATCCATAAAACCATACCTGTATTTATACTGATATTGTCATGCAGGTGAATGAGGACCCAAAAGCGACTTGGCGAAAACAGAGTATTTAATCCAGAATAAATCTACAAAACAAAAAGCATAATACTACACGAAAGACAAGAACAGACTGGAGACTTGATCGAGAAATGCAGGTTGCCTCGGGAAGGCACTTGAACCTAGCAGACTCAGACACCTGCTCACCACGCAGCATCTGAGGGAAACACGACACGACAGGGCAAAACATTGACACAGCACGGTGAATTCTAAATGAGGATCCGACAGGGCAGGTATGGAAACAAGGAGTGAAATAGGGACTCTAATCAGGGAAAAGATCGGGAACAGGTGTGGGAAGACTAAATGATGATTAGGGGAATAGGAACAGCTGGGAGGAACGGAACGATAGAGAGAAGAGAGAGCGAGAGAGGAGAGAGGGAGGGGAGAGAGAGGGATAGAAAGAGGGAAAGAACCTAATAAGACCAGCAGAGGGGAAACTAACAGAATGTGGGAAGCACAGGGACAAGACAAGATAATAAATGACAAAACATGACAGTACCCCACTCACCGAGCTCCTGGGCACTCGAGGAGGAACCTGGGCGGCAACGGAGGAAATCATCAATGAGTGAACGGTCCAGCACGCTCCCGAGACGGAACTCCAACTCCTTCTCCTCAGGACCGTAACCTCCCAATCCACTAAGTATTGGTGACCCCGTCCCCGAGAACGCATGTCCATGATCTTATGTACCTTGTAAATAGGTGCGCCTCGACAAGGACGGGAGGGGGGAGGGAAGACTTAACGTGGGGTGCGGTAAGAAAGGGCTTAACACAGGAGACATGGAAGACAGGATGGACGCGAAGAAGATGTCGCTGGAAGAAGCAGTCGCACACCGACAGGATTACGACCTGGGAGACACGGAACGGACCAATGAACCATGGAGTCAACTACGAGAAGCTGTCAAGAGGAAGGTTGCGAGAGTGAAAGCCACACTCTCTGGCCGCAACAATACCTAGACTCTTAATCCTGCGTTTATTGGCGGCTCACAGTCTGTGCCCTGTAGCGGCAAAGTGCAGACCTCACCTCTTCCAGGTGCGCCACAACGTTGGACAAACGCTGAGCGGAGGGAACGCTGGACTCGGCAAGCTGGGAAGAGAATAGAGGAGGCTGGTAACCCAGACTACTCTGAAACGAGATAACCCGGGTAGCAGACGAAGGAAGCCGAAGCTGTGAGCGTATTCTGCCCAGGGGAGCTGTTCTGCCCAAGACGCAGGGTTTCTGAAAGAAAGGCTGCGTAGTATGCGACCATCGTCTGATTGGCCCTCTGCTTGGACTGCTAGACTGGGATGAAACCCGAAGAGAGACTGACGGACGACTCCAATCAAACGACAGAACTCCCTCCAAAACTGTGACGTGAATTATGGGCCTCTGTCTGAAACGCGTCTAACGGGGAGGCCATGAATTCTGAACACATTCGATAATGATTTGTGCCGCTCCTTAGCGGAAGGAAGTTTAGCGAGGGAATGAAATGTGCCGCCTTAGAGAACCTATCGACAACCGTAAGAATCACAGCGTCTTCCCCGCAGACAAAGGCAGACCGGTAATGAAGTCTAGGGCGATGTGAGACCATGGTCGAGTAGTTGAATGGGGAGCGGCCTGAGACGACCGGGCAGGAGGAGAGTTACCCGACTTAGTCTGCGCGCAGTCCAACAAGCAGCCACGAAACGCGCGTGTCACGCTCCTGAGTCGGCTACCAAAAGCGCTGGCGAATAGACGCAAGAGTGCCTCGAACACCGGGGATGACCAGCTAACTTGGCAGAGTGAGCCCACTGAAGAACAGCCAGACGAAAGTGGAAACAGGAACGAAAAGGTGGTTACTAGACAAGCGCGCGGCGACGCAGTGTGCGTGAGTGCTTGCTTAACCTGTCTTTCAATTCCCCAGACTGTCAACCCGACAACACGCCCATAAGGAAGAATCCCTCGGGATCAGTAGAAGCCACAGAAGAACTAAACAGACGGGATAAGGCATCGTAGTTTGGTGTTTTGCCACCCGACGGTAAGAAATCACAAACTCAAACGAGCTTAAAAACAACGCCCAACCAGCTTTGATTGGGCATTAAGTCGCTTTGGCAGAACGGATGTACTCAAGGTTCTTGTGGTCCGTCCAAACGACAAAAGGAACGGTCGCCTCTCCAACCACTGTCGCCATTCGCCTAGGGCTAAGCGGATGGCGAGCAGTTCACGGTTACCCACATCATAGTTGCGCCCAGATGGCGACAGGCGATGAGAAAATAAGCGCAAGGATGAACCTTATCGTCAGACTGGAAGCGCTGGGATAGAATGGCTCCACGCCTACTCTCTGAAGCGCCAACCTCGACAATGAATTGTCTAGTGACGTCAGGAGTAACGAGGATAGGAGCGGACGTAAAACGCTCTTTTAGAAGATCAAAAGCCCTGGGCGGAACCGACCACTTAAAACACGCCTTGACAGAAGTAAGAGCTGTGAGAGGGGCAGCAACCTGACCGAAATTACGAATGAAACGCCGATAGAAATTAGCGAAACCCAAAAAGCGCTGCAACTCGACACGTGACCTTGGAACGGGCCAATCACTGACAGCTTGGACCTTAACGGAATCCATCTGAATGCCTTCAGCGGAAATAACGGAACCGAGAAAAGTAACGGAGGAGACATGAAAAGAGCACTTCTCAGCCTTCACGTAGAGACAATTCTCTAAAAGGCGCTGTAGAACACGCCGAACGTGCTGAACATGAATCTCGAGTGACGGTGAAAAAAATCAGGATATCGTCAAGATAGACAAAAACAAAGATGTTCAGCATGTCTCTCAGAACATCATTAACTAATGCCTGAAAAACAGCTGGCGCATTGGCGAGACCAAACGGCAGAACCCGGTACTCAAAATGCCCTAACGGAGTGTTAAACGCCGTTTTCCACTCGTCCCCTCTCTGATGCGCACGAGATGGTAAGCTGCCATTTAAGGTCCAACTTAGTAAAGCACCTGGCTCCTGCAGAATCTCAAGGCTGATGACATAAGGGGAAGCGGATAACGATTCTTAACCGTTATGTCATTCAGCCCTCGATAATCCACGCAGGGGCGCAGAGTACCGTCCCTTCTTAACAAAAGAACCCCGCCCCGGCCGGAGAGGAAGAAGGCACTATGGTACCGGCGTCAAGAGACACAGATAAATAATCCTCGAGAGCCTTACGTTGGGGGAGCCGACAGAGAGTATAGTCTACCCCGAGGAGGAGTGGTCCCCGGAAGGAGATCAATACTACAATCATACGACCGGTGAGGAGGAAGGGAGTTGGCTCGGGACCGACTGAAGACCGTGCGCAGATCATGATATTCCTCCGGCACTCCTGTCAAATCGCCAGGTTCCTCCTGAGAAGTGGGGACAGAAGAAATGGGAGGATGGCAGACATTAAACACTTCACATGACAAGAAACGTTCCAGGATAGGATAGAATTACTAGACCAATTAATAGAAGGATTATGACATACTAGCCAGGGATGACCCAAAACAACAGGTGTAAAAGGTGAACGAAAATCAAAAAAGAAATAGTCTCACTGTGGTTACCAGATACTGTGAGAGTTAAAGGTAGTGTCTCAAATCTGATACTGGGAAGATGACTACCATCTAAGGCAAACATGGGCGTAGGCTTGTCTAACTGTCTGAAAGGAATGTCATGTTTCCGAACCCATGCTTCGTCCATGAAACAACCTCAGCCCCAGAGTCAATCAAGGCACTGCATGTAGCACCCGAACCGGTCCAGCGTAGATGGACCGACATAGTAGTACAGGATCTAGATGAAGAGACCTGAGTAGTAGCGCTCACCAGTAGCCCTCCGCTTACTGATGAGCTCTGGCTTTACTGGACATGAATTAACAAAATGTCCATCAAATCCGCAATAGAGGCACAGGCGGTTGGTGATCCTCCGTTCCCTCTCCTTAGTCGAGATGCGAATCCCTCCCAGCTGCATGGGCTCAGTCTCTGAGCCAGAGGAGGGAGATGGTCCTCCAGAAAACGAGCGAGCAGCGCCGGCCTGCTCCACTCACTAGAGGCAGCAAGAGTAATGACGAAACTCTTATAGAGTAATCCGTTATGGATCGATCACCTTGGCATAG
>NW_025752976.1:0-11548 GCF_021184085.1 Oncorhynchus gorbuscha
GGGTTGCATTGAAACACATGGGGATAGTGTGTTGATCCCTAATATTCAATCAACATGAGCATAAATAGGTTCTATTAAGATGTAAATTGATGAAAACTAAAGCCATGGTGCATTTACCAAGATTAGAAACTATACAAATATCTGTACTCTGAGACGCAGAGAGAGAGAGAGAGAGACGCAGAGAGAGAGAGAGACGCAGAGAGAGAGAGAGAGACGAGAGAGAGAGAGAGACGCAGAGAGAGAGAGAGAGACGCAGAGAGAGAGAGAGACGAGAGAGAGAGAGAGAGAGACGAGAGAGAGAGAGAGACGCAGAGAGAGAGAGAGACGCAGAGAGAGAGAGAGACGCAGAGAGAGAGAGACGCAGAGAGAGAGAGACGCAGAGTCGCTCTGGATAAGAGCGTCTGCTAAATGACTTAAATGTAAATGTAAATGTGATTACAGAAGACCTGTGACAGCTAGCTCTTTTACCCCATCAGCCTCTGACACTGACAGACCTGCTGGCTGTGGTGAACCTCACCTAACCACGTGGCCTGGCTGACAGAATACTGATACATGGTTATGACAACTGAAGGAATAGGCCTGAAAGCATTAAAAAGTTGAGGTCAGAGAGCGAGAGAGAGCAAAAGAGCGAGAGGGAGCGAAAGAGCGAGCGAAAGAGCGAGAGAAAGAGCGAGAGAGAAGGAAAGTGAGAGAGAGAGAGCTAGGGAGAAAGAGAGAGCGAGAGGGACCGGGAGAGAGGATAATGTTTTTACCAGGTGTTGCCGTCTCTGTACTTGAAGACTACAGTGTGTGTTTATCTCAGGTCTTCTTGCTGGAGAGGAGAACCATGCAGTGCTCTGCTCTCTCAGGCATACAGTAATACCATTATATCTATTCTGGTCTCAAGTGGATTACATTTTCATCAGAACACTACACTGATTCTGTTCTGCAGAGGAGCCAGGGGCTGAGACAGCCAACATCACAACACACAAGGTATGCACTCTTCCACACACACACACACATTTATGTATATATTTTCATGCATGCACACACTCTCTCACATATCCACCCACGCAACACTGCACTACGCACAAGAAAACAGTGTGCTAGAAACGGTGTGTGTGTGGGCCAGGCGGTAGGTAGTATAGTCCATAAGCCCAGGGTAAGAGGTAGAGTTGTACAGCAGCAGTGTGGGACCAGGGAGTTACCCTCTGATGAGTTGTCATGGAGATCTGTGGAAGCGGTTTTCACAGCCTTCCAAGGGTGCTCTCCACTGGGCTGGAGACTCCTGGTACCTTACCATCACCCTGTCTAACCACATATAGTCTGCATCCTCAATGACATCCTATTCCCTTTAAAGTGCACTACTATTGACCAGGTTGTGTTTAACAGTAGTGCACTATATAAGGGACAGAGTGCCTACAGCGTGCCAACACAGAATCCTGACATGTATTGGAGTGGCTCAGTTCAGCTCCAATTTAATGTCTCTTTGCACATCAGCTCTCATTGCTGCAGTCATGTAATGCAGGGCCGTTGGAGAAACCCTTCAGACATTACATCTGCATGTGTGTTGTGCTGCCCAGGCCCACGATGCCCGGCTTTAGGCCAAATATCCCCCCCCCCCCCTATTGGGCATTACATCAGCATGTGTGTTGTGCTGCCCAGGCCCACGATGCCTGGCTTTAGGCCAAATTCCCCCCCTACATCTGCTTGGCTTGTAAAAAGTTGAATTATTTTGGTCACAGAAAATGAAAAATCTATCCAATCATATTGTGTTGCATAAAACCCCCCGAGTCAGACAGTTTATAGAATCACGTCTTCATAAACTAAGTCTTTTCCTGGCAAATAAAACAGAGGCTCTTATTGGGTTCCAAATCAAACAGGGTTCCAAATCAAACAGGGTTCCAAATCAAACAGGGTTCCAAATCAAACAGGGTTCCAAATCAAACAGGGTTCCAAATCAAACAGATTTTTAATAAATATGAACGTTGTCGGTGGAGTCATAAGAAAAACGTTTTTTTATTCCCTTTTTCTGCTCCCACGCCAGACCACCATTTTTTATTGCTCTCTCTTCCGTGGTTACGTAAATGTTGTGCACACATGAACAGGACGCAAGAACACACTATGGAGAAGCCCATTGGAGGACGCAGTAGAAAAGGAAACGAGAGTGGAACTAGAGAAGAAGAACAAACAAACGAGAGACTGAGAGAATAGAAGGAGAAAGGAGGGGACAAACGGCAGAGCTTTTAACTAACTAACTCAGTAAATTGATTATGTTTATCTGTCGATCAATTTCCACTAACATGGTCTCAGTCTGGCTCCTGGAGAACTTTCTGGGCTACGGCTGACAGACGACACTCGTAAGAGCAGAGAGACAGAATGACGAGGTCAGCAGAAGGAAAAAAGACAGACAGGGAAATATGTAATGCTCCTCCACAATACTTTCTCACTCGTTCTCTCTTCCCTCTTTCTTTCTGAACCTGCCTCTCAGCCCGGTGCAACAGGAAGTGGCAGTGTTGTTGTGAGAGAGAGCGCGTGAGGGCCAGCTTCCTGTGAGCTGCACTACCACTTTAATACTTCTGCCACACACACACTACCCCTCGTCCCCTCCCCCTCCGTGGCTGGGGCCCCGTCCCCCTCCGTGGCTGGGGCCCCGTCCCCCTCCGTGGCTGGGGCCCCGTCCCCCTCCGTGGCTGGGGCCCCGTCCCCCTCCGTGGCTGGGGCCCCGTCCCCCTCCGTGGCTGGGGCCCCGTCCCCCTCCGTGGCTGGGGCCCCGTGGCTGGGGCCCCGTCCCCCTCCGTGGCTGGGGCCCCGTCCCCCTCAGTGGCTGGGCCCCGTCCCTCTCAGTGGCTGGGCCCCGTCCCTCTCAGTGGCTGGGTCCCGTCCCTCTCAGTGGCTGGGTCCCGTCCCTCTCAGTGGCTGGGTCCCGTCCCTCTCAGTGGCTGGGCCCCATCTCTCTCAGTGGCTAACTCACACAGTGGGATAGTTCAGCTTCCACGGCTAGACTAAACAACCCAGACGCTGCCTGGCTTACAACAAATGTTGTAAATATCAGCCCACTGCATCCAGCCCACTGCATCCAGCCCACTGCATCCAGCCCACTGCATCCATATTGGAAGATAAAGTTCAAATATATTCACACATTAAAGTGATGAAAGCAAATGTATACAGTTACATGGCACCATATTATTCTGGACATAAGATCTACACTAAAACTACACTATATCTACACTAAAACTACACTATATCTATTATATCTACACTATATCTACATTATATCTACACTATATCTACATTATATCTACACTAAAACTACACTAAAACTATATGATATCTACACTATATCTACACTATATCTACACTATATGATATCTACACTAAATCTATATTATATCTACACTAAAACTACACTATATCTACACTAAAACTATATTATATCTACACTAAAACTACACTATATCTACATTATATCTACACTATATCTACATTATATCTACACTAAATCTATATTATACCTACACTAAATCTATATTATACCTACACTAAATCTATATTATATCTACACTATATCTATATTAAATCTACACTATATCTATATTTGAATCGATGTGTAAATTTAAAAAAATAGATTTTTGTATTATATATTTTTTGCTACTGTAGGTAGCGTAGCATAAGCTAGCGCTAGTCGGCTGTAGTAATTTACATCATATTGTTTGTTCTCTTTACGAGCCAACAGCACATGTATTTCCATCAGTAATGAAAACTCATTTTCTCAATCCCTCATTCCCTCGTCTCTCTGCAGCAGACTGTGAACAATATGTTTCCAACATTAAAATCTCAGAATCTAATCGCAATACATACAGAATCATGAGAATCGCATTACAGATGGTGCTGGCATCTAAGTATTGTGCTAATATCATATCGTGAGGTCCCTGGCACCCCCCCAACACATAAACCATGAGAGTATAGGCATGATCAAGTGGAAAGAAACTTCAATCTAGACTGTGGTGAGCAGGGCTGCATCTCTCTCCCCCTTCCCCACATACCCCCCCCCCCCCACCATCTCTCTCCCCATCCCCATCTCTCTCCCACATCCCCATCTCTCTCCCACATCCCCATCTCTCTCCCACATCCCCATCTCTCTCCCACATCCCCATCCCTCTCCCACATCCCCATCCCTCTCCCACATCCCCATCCCTCTCCCACATCCCCATCCCTCTCCCACATCCCCATCTCCCCATCCCCATCCTCTCCCACATCCCCATCCCTCTCCCACATCCCCATCCCTCTCCCACATCCCCATCCTCTCCCCATCCCCATCCCTCTCTCCCCATCCCCATCCCTCTCCCCCCATCTCTCTCCCCCCCATCTCTCTCCCCATCCCCCCCCATCTCTCTTCCCCCCCCATCCTTCCCCATCCCCCCCCATCTCTCCCCCCATCCCCCCCCATCTCCCCCCCCATCGCTCTCCCCCTTCCCCCCATCGTTCTCGACCCTTCGCAGCTTCTCTCATTTCTTCACCTAAGTCTCTCTTCCCCCTAGCTCCCCCTCCCTAAATACCCACCTCAGACAGAACAACAGCAGGGTAACCTACTTTCCTTCTGACTAAATAAGTAACCACATACCAATATCGCTGTCTGTGTGTGTGCCTGTGCCCGTCTGTGTCTGTGCCTGCGTGTGTGTGTGTGTGCCTGTGTGTGTGCCTGTGTGTGTGCCTGTGTGTGTGTGCCTGTGTCTGTGTGCCTGTGTGTGTGTGTAAATCAGTAACTACTTGTGTTTTCCTTCTCCTGAATTATTCACAGCCATGTGGCTTTGTAGGTAGCACAGGCTGCTTTGGCTCAGCTCTGTGGTCCGATTGGTTATTTTTGTACATGTGCTGTTTGGCTCAATTTTTTGATTGGTCGAGGCGATGTCTCTGTTCCGGTAGGAAGGCAGAGGTGGTTGGCAGCAGGGGCTATATGTTTCCATGGAAACTAGAGAATTTGGGTGGGTAGCCAGGATGGGTGTGTGTGTGCGGGGGGAGGGGGGTTTGGCACACATCCTGGGTCACCTTGGTGCAAGTGGGCACATAAACACACACAGAGGCAGACACACACAGAGGCAGGCACACACTCAGGAACACAGAGAGAAAAATAGGTCAGTCTCTGTGACTCTCTACTTCAGCAAAACATCAATATCTCACGTGACTAGCTACTATTCCAAAGACTGATCGTACCACAACCCAGACTGAAGTCCTCAGGCTGACAGACAGTCAGACAACAGCAGGGATTTAAACAATCACCACAAACTTACAACAGTCCAGGTCTATATGGGGCAGAAGTACATGTGTCAACACAAAAACATGGCGGAGGACATAAATGTCTCTGTGCTTCCAGCTTTCAGAGAGAGACTATTTATTGTATTTTTATGTATTTATGAAATCTTTATTTAACTAGGTAAGTCAGTTAAGAACACATTTATATTTACATTGATGGCTTACCCTGGCCCAACCCTACCCCTACCCTGGCCAAACCCTACCCCGGCCAAACCCTACCCCGGCCAAACCCTACCCCGGCCAAACCCTACCCCGGCCGACGTTGGGCTAATTGTGCGCCGCCCTACTCCCAATCACGGCCGGTTGTGATACAGCCTAGAATCGAACCAGGGTCTGTAGTGACACCTTTAGCACTGAGATACAGTGCAGCTGTACCATTCGGGAGCCCAACGACAGTCTGTGCAGTCTGCCCTTCCCCATCACAGACCCACAATACACTGGGGGAGAAGGGCTACGCCCAGAAGCATTGGGCACTTTGCCACAAGGTCAACCCACGCACACACACACACACACACAACACACACAGACACACAGACACACACACGTATGTGGTTACTTATCTAGTCAGGAGGAAAGAAGGTTACCCTGCTCTCTCTGTTGTGTTCCAGGGGAGTCTCAGTCAGGACTAACACCTCTCTGTTGTGTTCCAGGGGAGTCTCAGTCAGGACTAACACCTCTCTGTTGTGTTCCAGGGGAGTCTCAGTCAGGACTAACACCTCTCTGTTGTGTTCCAGGGGAGTCTCAGTCAGGACTAACACCTCTCTGTTGTGTTCCAGGGGAGTCTCAGTCAGGACTAACACCTCTCTGTTGTGTTCCAGGGGAGTCTCAGTCAGGACGAACACCTCTCTGTTGTGTTCCAGGGGAGTCTCAGTCAGGACAAACACCTCTCTGTTGTGTTCCAGGGGAGTCTCAGTAACTACTAACACCTCTCTGTTGTGTTCCAGGGGAGTCAGTCAGGACGAACACCTCTCTGTTGTGTTCCAGGGGAGTCTCAGTCAGGACAAACACCTCTCTGTTGTGTTCCAGGGGAGTCTCAGTAACTACTAACACCTCTCTGTTGTGTTCCAAGGGAGTCTCAGTAACTACTAACACCTCTCTGCTGTGTTCAGGGGAGTCTCTGTCTGTGTTCCAGGGGAGTCTCAGTCAGGACAAACACCTCTCTGTTGTGTTCCAGGGGAGTCTCAGTCAGGATGAACACCTCTCTGTTGTGTTCCAGGTGAGTCTCAGTAACTACTAACACCTCTCTGTTGTGTTCCAGGTGAGTCTCAGTAACTACTAACACCTCTCTGTTGTGTTCCAGGTGAGTCTCTGTTGTGTTCCAGGGAGTCTCAGTAACTACTAACACCTCTCTGTTGTGTTCCAGGTGAGTCTCAGTAACTACTAACACCTCTCTGTTGTGTTCCAGGGGAGTCTCAGTCACTACTAACACCTCTCTGTTGTGTTCCAGGGGAGTCTCAGTAACTACTAACACCTCTCTGTTGTGTTCCAGGGGAGTCTCAGTAACTACTAACACCTCTCTGTTGTGTTACAGGGGGAGTCTGTTGTGTTACAGGGGAGTCCCAGTCAGGACAAACACCTCTCTTGTGTTCCAGGGGAGTCTCAGTCAGGACAAACACCTCTCTGTTGTGTTCCAGGGGAGTCTCAGTCAGGACAAACACCTCTCTGTTGTGTTCCAGGTGAGTCTCAGTAACTACTAACACCTCTCTGTTGTGTTCCAGGGGAGTCTCAGTAACTACTAACACCTCTCTGTTGTGTTCCAGGGGAGTCTCAGTCAGGACAAACACCTCTCTGTTGTGTTCCAGGGGAGTCTCAGTAAGGACTAACACCCTGCTCTGGGGATACAGCAGTAGGAAGTAGTATGATGGAGGAGAGGACACCCACACAGACAGTCAGACAGATGGACTCTGTCAGGCAGCTTAATCCGAACTAACGCCTCTCAATCTGTCCTCCCATATAAACAGACAGTAACAACCCTGGCTGTACTCATATGATAACATGTCCCAGTCCTGTATCTGACAACATGACGACATGTCCCAGTCCTGTATCTGACAACATGACGACATGTCCCAGTCCTGTATCTGACAACACGACGACATGTCCCAGTCCTGTATCTGACAACACGACGACATGTCCCAGTCCTGTATCTGACAACACGACGACATGTCCCAGTCCTGTATCTGACAACACGACGACATGTCCCAGTCCTGTATCTGACTACACGACGACATGTCCCAGTCCTGTATCTGACTACACGACGACATGTCCCAGTCCTGTATCTGACCGACATGTCCCAGTCCTGTATCTGACTACACGACGACATGTCCCAGTCCTGTATCTGACTACACGACGACATGTCCCAGTCCTGTATCTGACTACACGACGACATGTCCCAGTCCTGTATCTGACAACACGACGACATGTCCCAGTCCTGTATCTGACAACATGACGACATGGCCCAGTCCTGTATCTGACAACATGACGACATGTCCCAGTCCTGTATCTGACAACATGACGACATGTCCCAGTCCTGTATCTGACAACATGACGACATGTCCCAGTCCTGTATCTGACAACATGACGACATGTCCCAGTCCTGTATCTGACAACATGACGACATGTCCCAGTCCTGTATCTGACAACATGACGACATGTCCCAGTCCTGTATCTGACAACATGACGACATGTCCCAGTCCTGTATCTGACAACATGACGACATGTCCCAGTCCTGTATCTGACAACATGACGACATGTCCCAGTCCTGTATCTCTGACAACATGACGACATGTCCCAGTCCTGACAACATGATGACATGTCCCAGTCCTGTATCTGACAACATGATGACATGTCCCAGTCCTGTATCTGACTACATGACGACATGTCCCAGTCCTGTATCTGACAACATGACGACATGTCCCAGTCCTGTATCTGACAACATGACGACATGTCCCAGTCCATCTGACAACATGAACATGTCCCAGTCCTGTATCTGACTACATGGCGACATGTCCCAGTCCTGTATCTGACAACATGATGACATGTCCCAGTCCTGTATCTGACAACATGACGACATGTCCCAGTCCTGTATCTGACAACACGACGACATGTCCCAGTCCTGTATCTGACAACATGACGACATGTCCCAGTCCTGTATCTGACAACATGATGACATGTCCCAGTCCTGTATCTGACAACATGATGACATGTCCCAGTCCTGTATCTGACAACATGATGACAATACTGACAACATGACGACATGTCCCAGTCCTGTATCTGACAACATGACGACATGTCCCAGTCCTGTATCTGACAACATGATGACATGTCCCAGTCCTGTATCTGACAACATGATGACATGTCCCAGTCCTGTATCTGACAACATGATAACATGTCCCAGTCATACACTACCATTCAAAAGTTTGGGGTCACTCTGAAATTCCCTTGTTTTTTAAAGAAAAACACGTTTTTGTCCATTAAAATAACATCAAATTGATCAGAAATACAGTGTAGACATTGTTCATGTTGTAAAATACTATTGTAGCTGGAAACGGCAGATTTTTAATGGAATATCTACATAGGCGTACAGAGGCCCATTATCAGTAACCATCACTCCTGTGTTCCAACGGCACGTTGTGTTAGCTAATCCAAGTTTATCATTTTAAAAAGGCTAATTGATCATTAGAAAACCCTTTTGCAATTATGTCAGCACAGCTGAAAGCTGATTTAAAGAAGCAATAAAACTGGCCTTCTTTAGACTAGTTGAGTATCTGGAGCCTCAGCATTTGTGGGTTCGATTACAGGCTCAAGATGGCCAGAAACAAAGAACATTCTTCTCAAACTCGTCAGTCTATTCTTGTTCTGAGAAATGAAGGCTATTCCATGTTAGAAATTGCCAAGGAACTGAAGATCTCATACAATTCTGTGTACTACTCCATTCACAGAACAGCACAAACTGGATCTAGCCAGAATATAAAGAGGAGTGGGAGGCCCCGGTGCACAACTGAGCAAAAGGATAAGTACAGTAGAGTGTCTAGTTTGAGAAACAGATGCGTCACAAGTCCTCAACTGGCAGCTTCAACGTCAACAGTGAAGAGGCGACTCCGGGATGCTGGCCTTCTAGGCAGAGTTCCTCTGTCCAGTATGTGTGTTATTTTGCCCATCTTAATCTTTTATTTTTATTGGCCAGTCTGAGATATGGCTTTTTCTTTGCAACTCTGCCTAGAAGGCCAGAATCCCAGAGTCGCCGCTTCACTGTTGACGTTGAGGCTGGTGTTTTGCGGGTACTATTTAATGAAGCTGCCAGTTGAGGACTTGTGAGGCGTCTTTTTCTCAAACTAGACACTAATGTACTTGTCCTCTTGCTCAGTTGTGCACCGGGGCCTCTCACTCTTTCTATTCTAGTTGAGCCCGTTTGTGCTGTTCTGTGAAGGGAGTAGTACACAGAGTTATACGAGAGCTTCCTTTTCTTGGGAAAATTATAAACTTGGATTAGTTAACACAACGTGCCATTGGAACACATGAATGATGGTTGCTGATAATGGGCCTCTGTACACCTATGTAGATATTCCATAAAAAATGTTTTAAATCTGCCGTTTCCAGCTACAATAGTCATTTACAATATTAACAATGTCTACAATGCATTTCTGATCAATTTGATGTTATTTTAATGGACCAAAAACCCAGTATCAGACTACACGTCCTAGTCCTATATCAGACTACGCGTCCTAGTCCTATATCAGACTACGCGTCCTAGTCCTATATCAGACTACGCGTCCTAGTCCTATATCAGACTACGCGTCCTAGTCCTATATCAGACTACGCGTCCTAGTCCTATATCAGACTACGCGTCCTAGTCCTATATCAGACTACGCATCCTAGTCCTATATCAGACTACGCATCCTAGTCCTATATCTGACTACATGATAACACGTCCTAGCCCTATATCAGACTACACGTCCTAGTCCTATATCAGACGACATGATAACATATCCTAGTCCTATATCTGACTACACGTCCTAGTCCTATATCTGACTACGTCCTAGTCCTATATCTGACTACATGATAACACGTCCTAGCCCTATATCAGACTACACGTCCTAGTCCTATATCAGACGACATGATAACATATCCTAGTCCTATATCTGACTACACGTCCTAGTCCTATATCTGACTACGTCCTAGTCCTATATCTGACTACATGATAACATATCCTAGTCCTATATCTGACTACACATCCTAGTCCTATATCAGACGACATGATAACATATCCTAGTCCTATATCTGACTACACGTCCTAGTCCTATATCTGACTACGTCCTAGTCCTATATCTGACTACATGATAACATATCCTAGTCCTATATCTGACTACACATCCTAGTCCTATATCAGACGACACGATAACATGTCCTAGTCCTATATCAGACGACACGATAACACGTCCTAGTCCTATATCAGACGACACGTCCTAGTCCTATATCAGACGACACGTCCTAGTCCTATATCAGACTACACGTCCTAGTCCTATATCAGACTACACGTCCTAGTCCTATATCAGACTACACGTCCTAGTCCTATATCAGACTACACGTCCTAGTCCTATATCAGACTACACGTCCTAGTCCTATATCAGACTACACGTCCTAGTCCTATATCAGACTACACGTCCTAGTCCTATATCAGACTACACGTCCTAGTCCTATATCAGACTACACGTCCTAGTCCTATATCAGACTACACGTCCTAGTCCTATATCAGACTACACGTCCTAGTCCTATATCAGACTACACGTCCTAGTCCTATATCAGACTACACGTCCTAGTCCTATATCAGACTACACGTCCTAGTCCTATATCAGACTACACGTCCTAGTCCTATATCAGACTACACGTCCTAGTCCTATATCAGACTACACGTCCTAGTCCTATATCAGACTACACGTCCTAGTCCTATATCAGACTACACGTCCTAGTCCTATATCTGACGACATGATAACATATCCTAGTCCTATATCTGACTACACGTCCTAGTCCTATATCAGACGACATGATATCATGTCCTAGTCCTATATCAGACTACACGATAACACGTCCTAGTCCTATATCTGACTACATGATAACATGTCCTAGTCCTATATCAGACTACACGTCCTAGTCCTATATCTGACTACATGATAACATGTCCTAGTCCTATATCAGACTACACGTCCTAGCCCTATATCTGACTACATGATAACACGCCCTAGCCCTATATCTGACTACA
>NW_025752977.1:0-11548 GCF_021184085.1 Oncorhynchus gorbuscha
TTTCTCCCTAGGGGTGGTTGACCTGACAGGTAAAACGTGTATGTTATCCCCCCCCTGGGGGGTGGTTGAGCTGACAGGTAAAACGTGTATGTTATTTCCCCCAGGGGGTGGTTGACCTGACAGGTAAAACATGGTATGTTATTTCTCCCTCAGGGGTGGTTGACCTGACAGGCAAACGGTATGTTATTTCTCCCCCTAGGGTGGCTGACCTGACAGGTAAAACGTGTATGTTATTTCCTCCCTAGGGGTGGTTGACCTGACAGGTAAAACGCATGTTATTTCCTAGGGGTGGTTGACCTGACAGGTAAAATGTGTATGTTATTTCTCCCCTAGGGTTGTTGACCTGACAGGTAAAACGTATGTTATTCCCCCCCTAGGGGTGGTTGACCTGACAGGTAAAACGTATGTTATTTCTCCCTAGTGGTTGAGTTGACAGGTAAAACGTGTATGTTATTTCCTCCCTAGGGTGGTTGACCTGACAGGTAAAACGTGTATGTTATTTCTCCACAGGTAAACGTATGTTATTTCTCCCCTAGGTTAACCCGACAGGTCAAACGCGTTATTTCCTCCTAGGGTGGTTGACCTGACAGGTAAACGTGGCCCCCTAGGGGTGGTTGACCTGACAGGTAAACGCATGTTATTTCTAGGGTGGTTGACCTGACAGGTAAAACGTATGTTATTTCCTCCCTAGGGTGGTTGACCTGACAGGTAAACGGTATGTTATTTCTTAGGGGTGGTTGACCTGACAGGTAAAACGTGTATGTTATTTCCTGTGGGGTTGTTGAACTGACAGGTAAAACGCGGTATGTTATTTCCATGGGTGGTTGACCTGACAGGTAAACGTATGTTATTCCCCCCCTCTAGGGGTGGTTGACCTGGACAGGTAAAACGTGTAAGGTTATTTCCCCTAGGGGTGGTTGACCTGACAGGTAAAACATGTATGTTATTTCCCCCTTAGGGTTGTTGACCTGACAGGTAAAACGCATGTTATTTCCAGGGTGGTTGACCTGACAGGTAAAACGTATGTTATCCCCCCCCCTAGGGGTGGTTGGACAGGTAAAAACGACAGGTAAAACGTATGTTATTTCCTAGGGGTGGTTGACCTGACAGGTAAACGCAGATGTTATTTCCCCCTAGTGGTTGACCTGACAGGTAAACGCGGTATGTTATTCCCCCTAGGGTGGTTGACCTGACTGGTAAAACGCATGTTATTTTCCTCCCTAGGGTGGTTGACCTGACAAGTAAAACAGTTTATGTTATCTCCCTGGGGTGGTTGACCTGACAGGTAAACGTATGTTATTTCCCCAGGGGTGGGTTGACCTGACAGGGTAAAAGCCTGTGTATGTTATTTCTCCCCTAGGGGTTGTTGACCTGACAGGTAAACGTATGTTATTCTCCCTAGGGGTGGTTGACCTGACAGGTAAAACGTGCCATGTTATTTCCTCCCTAGGGGGTGGTTGAGCTGACAGGTAAAACGTGTATGTTATTTCCCCCTAGGGTGGTTGACCCGACAGGTAAACGTGTATGTTATTTCTCCCCCTAGGGGGTGGCTGACCTGACAGGTAAAACGTGTATGTTATTTCTCCCTAGGGTGGTTGACCTGACAGGTAAAACGTGTATGTTATTTCCTCCCTAGGGTGGTTGACCTGACAGGTAAACGTATGTTATTTCCTGGGTGGTTGACCCTGACAGGTAAAATGTGTGTTATTTCTCCCCCTAGGGGTTGTTGACCTGACAGGTAAAACGTGTATGTTATTCCCCCTAGGGGTGGTTGACCTGACAGGCAAAACGTGTATGTTATTTCCTCCTAGGGGTGGTTGAGCTGACAGGTAAAACGTGGTTCCCCTCAGGGTGGTTGACCTGACAGGTAAAACGTGTATGTTATTTCTCCCTGGGGTGGTTGACCTGACAGGTAAAACGTGGTATGTTATTTCTCCCTAGGGGTGGTTGACCTGACAGGTAAAACGTGTATTTATTTCCTCCCTAGGGGTGGTGCGACTCCCACAGGTAAACGTGTATGTTATTTCCCCCTAGGGGTGGTTGACCTGACAGGTAAAACGGTATGTTATTTCCCCTAGGGTGGTTGGACCTGACAGGTAAAACGTGTATGTTATTTGCCCTCTAGGGGTGGTTGACCTGACAGGTACAACGTGTATGTTATTTCCCCCTAGGGGTAGTTGACCTGACAGGTAAACGGGTATGTTATTCCCCCTAGGTGTGGCTGACCTGGACAAGAAACGTGTATATTATCTCTCCTGGGGTGGTTGACCTGACAGGTAAACGCGGTATGTTATTTCCCCCTAGGGGTGGTTGACCTGACAGGTAAAACGTGTATATTTATTTCCCCCTAGGGTGGTTGACCTGACAGGTAAACGTGGCCATGTTATTCCCCCTACTAGGGTGGTTGACCTGACAGGTAAAACGTGTATGTTATTTTCCTCCCTAGGTGTGGTTGACCTGACAAGTAAACGTTGTATGTTATCTCTCACGGGGTGGTTGGACTTGATAGGTAAAACGTGTATGTTATTTCCCCCTAGGGGTGGTTGACCTGACAAGTAAAACGTGGTATGTTATTTCCCCCTAGGGGTGGTTGACCTGACAGGTAAAACGCAGTATGTTATTTTCCTCCTAGGTGTGGTTGAATTGACAAGTAAACGTGTATATTATCTGCCTCCTCAAGTTGTGGTGACCTGACAGGTAAAACGGGGCAGATGTTATTTCCCCCCTAGGGGTGGTTGGGACCTGACAGGTAAACGTGTATGTTATTTCCCCCTAGGGTGGTTGACCTGACAGGTAAAGCGTGTATGTTATTCCCCCTACCAGGGGTGGTTGGACCTGACAGGTAAAACGTGTATGTTATTCCCCCACTAGGGGTGGTTGACCTGACAGGTAAAGCGTGATGTTATTCCCCCTAGGGTGGTTGACCCGACAGGTGAAACGTGTTATTTCCCTCTAGGGGTGGTTGACCTGACAGGTAAAATGTATGTTATTTCTCTAGGGTGGTTGACCTGACAGGTACAACGTGTATGTTATTTCCTCACTGGGGGTGGTTGACCTGACAGGTAAACGTCATGTTATTTCCACCTAGGGGTGGTTGACCTGACAGGTAAAACGTGTATGTTATTTCTCCTAGGGGTGGTTGACCTGACAGGTAAAACGTGTATGTTATTTCCCCTAGGGGTGGTTGACCTGACAGGTAAAATGTGTATGTTATTTCCCCCTAGGGGTTGTTGAACTGACAGGCAAACGGTATGTTATTTCCCCCCCCTGGTGGTTGACCTGACAGGTAAAACGTATGTTATTTCCCCCCTCTAGGGTGGTTGACCTGACAGGTAAAACGTGTATGTTATTTCCCCCTAGGGGTGGTTGACCTGACAGGTAAACGCAGCGTTATTTCTCCCCGGGGTTGTTGACCCGACAGGTAAAACGTGTATGTTATTTCCCCCTAGGGTGGTTGACCTGACAGGTAAAACGTATGTTATCCCCCCTAGGGTGGTTGACCTGACAGGTAAACAGGTAAAACGTGTATGTTATTTCCCCCTAGGGGTGGTTGACCTGACAGGTAAAATGTGTATGTTATTTCCCCCTAGGGGTGGTTGACCTGACAGGTAAAACGTGTATGTATTCCCCCCTAGGTGTGGTTGACCTGACAGGTAAAACGTGTATGTTATTTTTCCTCCCTAGGGGTGGTTGAGCTGACAGGTAAAACGTTTATGTTATCTCCTCCCTGGGGTGGTTGACCTGACAGGTAAAACGTGTATGTTATTTCTCCCTAGGGTGGTTGACCTGACAGGCAAAACGTGTATGTTATTCCCCCTAGGGGTGGTTGACCTGACTGGTAAAACGTGTATGTTATTTTCCTCCCTAGGGTGGTTGACCTGACAAGTAAACGTTTATGTTATCTCCTCCCTGGGGGTGGACTGTGATGTTATTTCCCCCCTGGGGGTGGTTGACCTGACAGGTAAACGTGTATGTTATTTCCCTAGGGGTGGTTGACCTGACAGGTAAAACGTGTATGTTATTTTCCTCCCTAGGGGTGGTTGACCTGACAGGTGAAACGTGTATGTTATTTCCCCTCTAGGGGTG
Organism: Oncorhynchus gorbuscha; assembly: GCF_021184085.1. Classification (NCBI taxonomy): domain Eukaryota; kingdom Metazoa; phylum Chordata; class Actinopteri; order Salmoniformes; family Salmonidae; genus Oncorhynchus; species Oncorhynchus gorbuscha. Next base: position 4,087 of record NW_025752977.1, read on the forward strand.
GTTGACCTGACAGGTAAAACGTGTATGTTATTTCCCCCCTAGGGGTGGTTGACCTGACAGGTAAAACGTGTATGTTATTTCCCCCCCTAGGGGTTGTTGAACTGACAGGTAAAACGTGTATGTTATTTCCCCCCCCTATGGGTGGTTGACCTGACAGGTAAAACGTGTATGTTATTCCCCCCCCCCTCTAGGGGTGGTTGACCTGACAGGTAAAACGTGTATGTTATTTCCCCGGGGGTGGTTGACCTGACAGGTAAAACATGTATGTTATTTCCCCCTAGGGGTTGTTGACCTGACAGGTAAACGCGTGTATGTTATTTCCCCCCCTAGTGGTTGACCTGACAGGTAAAACGTGTATGTTATCCCCCCTAGGGGTGGTTGACCTGACAGGTAAAAAAACGTGACAGGTAAAACGTGTATGTTATTTCCCCCTAGGGGTGGTTGACCTGACAGGTAAACGTGTATGTTATTTCCCCCTAGGGTGGTTGACCTGACAGGTAAACGTGTATGTTATTCCCCCCCTAGGGGTGGTTGACCTGACTGGTAAAACGTGTATGTTATTTTCCCCCTAGGGTGGTTGACCTGACAAGTAAAACGTTTATGTTATCTCCTCCCTGGGTGGCTGACCTGACAGGTAAAACGTGTATGTTATTTCCCCCTAGGGGTGGTTGACCTGACAGGTAAAATGTGTATGTTATTTCTCCCCTAGGGGTTGTTGACCTGACAGGTAAAACGTGTATGTTATTCCCCCTAGGGGTGGTTGACCTGACAGGTAAAACGTTGTATGTTATTTCCTCCCTAGGGGTGGTTGAGCTGACAGGTAAAACGTGTATGTTATTTCCCCCTAGGGGTGGTTGACCTGACAGGTAAAACGTATGTTATTTCTCCCTAGGGGTGGTTGACCTGACAGGTAAAACGTGTATGTTATTTCTCCCCTAGGGTGGTTGACCTGACAGGTAAAACGTGTATGTTATTTCCTCCCTAGGGGTGGTTGACCTGACAGGTAAAACGTGTATGTTATTTCCTCCCTAGGGGTGGTTGACCTGACAGGTAAAACGTGTATGTTATTTCCCCCCTAGGGGTGGTTGACCTGACAGGTAAAACGTGTATGTTATTTCCCCCTAACCTGACAAGTAAAACGTTTATGTTATCTCCTCCCTGGGGTGGTTGACCTGACAGGTAAAACGTGTATGTTATTTCCCCCCCTAGGGGTGGTTGACCTGACAGGTAAAACATGTATGTTATTTCCCCCCTAGGGGTGGTTGACCTGACAGGTAAAACGTGTATGTTATTCCCCCCTAGGTGTGGTTGACCTGACAAGTAAAACGTGTATATTATCTCCTCCCTGGGGTGGTTGACCTGACAGGTAAAACGTGTATGTTATTTCCCCCCCTAGGGGTGGTTGACCTGACAGGTAAAACGTGTATGTTATTTCCCCCCTAGGGGTGGTTGACCTGACAGGTAAAACGTGTATGTTATTCCCCCCTACTAGGGGTGGTTGACCTGACAGGTAAAACGTGTATGTTATTTTCCTCCCTAGGTGTGGTTGACCTGACAAGTAAAACGTGTATGTTATCTCCTCCCTGGGGTGGTTGACCTGACAGGTAAAACGTGTATGTTATTTCCTAGGTGGTTGACCTGACAAGTAAAACGTATGTTATTTCCCCTAGGGGTGGTTGACCTGACAGGTAAAACGTGTATGTTATTTTCCTCCCCTAGGTGTGGTGACCTGACAAGTGTATATTATCTCCTCCCTGGGGTGGTTGACCTGACAGGTAAAACGTGTATGTTATTTCCCCCCCTAGGGGTGGTTGACCTGACAGGTAAAACGTGTATGTTATTTGCCCTCTAGGGGTGGTTGACCTGACAGGTACAACGTGTATGTTATTTCCCCCCTAGGGGTAGTTGACCTGACAGGTAAAACGTGTATGTTATTCCCCCCTAGGTGTGGTTGACCTGACAAGTAAAACGTGTATATTATCTCCTCCCTGGGGTGGTTGACCTGACAGGTAAAACGTGTATGTTATTTCCTAGGGGTGGTTGACCTGACAGGTAAAACGTGTATGTTATTTCCCCCCTAGGGGTGGTTGACCTGACAGGTAAAACGTGTATGTTATTCCCCCCTACTAGGGGTGGTTGACCTGACAGGTAAAACGTGTATGTTATTTTCCTCCCTAGGTGTGGTTGACCTGACAAGTAAAACGTGTATGTTATCTCCTCCCTGGGGTGGTTGACCTGACAGGTAAAACGTGTATGTTATTTCCCCCCCTAGGGGTGGTTGACCTGACAAGTAAAACGTGTATGTTATTTCCCCCCTAGGGGTGGTTGACCTGACAGGTAAAACGTGTATGTTATTTTCCTCCCTAGGTGTGGTTGACCTGACAAGTAAAACGTGTATATTATCTCCTCCCTGGGGTGGTTGACCTGACAGGTAAAACGTGTATGTTATTTCCCCCTAGGGTGGTTGACCTGACAGGTAAAACGTATGTTATTTCCCCCTAGGGGTGGTTGACCTGACAGGTAAAACGTGTATGTTATTCCCCCTACTAGGGGTGGTTGACCTGACAGGTAAAACGTGTATGTTATTCCCCCACTAGGGTGGTTGACCTGACAGGTAAAACGTGTATGTTATTCCCCCCTAGGGTGGTTGACCTGACAGGTGAAACGCTGTTATTTCCCCTCTAGGGGTGGTTGACCTGACAGGTAAAACGTGTATGTTATTTCCCCTCTAGGGGTGGTTGACCTGACAGGTACAACGTGTATGTTATTTCCTCACTAGGGTGGTTGACCTGACAGGTAAAACGTATGTTATTTCCCCCTAGGGGTGGTTGACCTGACAGGTAAAACGTGTATGTTATTTCCTCCCTAGGGGTGGTTGACCTGACAGGTAAAACGTATGTTATTTCCCCTAGGGGTGGTTGACCTGACAGGTAAAACGTGTATGTTATTTCCCCCCTTGTTGAACTGACAGGTAAAACGTGTATGTTATTTCCCCCTGGGTGGTTGACCTGACAGGTAAAACGTGTATGTTATTCCCCCTCTAGGGGTGGTTGACCTGACAGGTAAAACGTGTATGTTATTTCCCCCCTAGGGGTGGTTGACCTGACAGGTAAAACGTGTATGTTATTTCCCCCCCTAGGGGTTGTTGACCTGACAGGTAAAACGTGTATGTTATTTCCCCCCCCCCCTAGGGGTGGTTGACCTGACAGGTAAAACGTGTATGTTATCCCCCCCCCCCCCTAGGGGTGGTTGACCTGACAGGTAAAAACGTGACAGGTAAAACGTGTATGTTATTTCCCCCCCTAGGGGTGGTTGACCTGACAGGTAAAACGTGTATGTTATTTCCCCCCTAGGGGTGGTTGACCTGACAGGTAAAACGTGTATGTTATTCCCCCCCTAGGTGTGGTTGACCTGACTGGTAAAACGTGTATGTTATTTTCCTCCCTAGGGGTGGTTGACCTGACAAGTAAAACGTTTATGTTATCTCCTCCCTGGGGTGGTTGACCTGACAGGTAAAACGTGTATGTTATTTCCCCCCCTAGGGGTGGTTGACCTGACAGGTAAAACGTGTATGTTATTCCCCCTAGGGGTGGTTGACCTGACTGGTAAAACGTGTATGTTATTTTCCCTCCCTAGGGTGGTTGACCTGACAAGTAAAACGTTTATGTTATCTCCTCCCTGGGGTGGTTGACCTGACAGGTAAAACGTGTATGTTATTTCCCCCCCTAGGGGTGGTTGACCTGACAGGTAAAACATGTATGTTATTTCCCCCCTAGGGGTGGTTGACCTGACAGGTAAAACGTGTATGTTATTTTCCTCCCTAGGGGTGGTTGACCTGACAGGTGAAACGTGTATGTTATTTCCCCTCTAGGGGTGGTTGACCTGACAGGTAAAACGTGTATGTTATTTCCCCTCTAGGGGTGGTTGACCTGACAGGTAAAACGTGTATGTTATTTCCTAGGGGTGGTTGACCTGACAGGTAAAACGTGTATGTTATTTCCTCCCTAGGGGTGGTTGACCTGACAGGTAAAACATGTATGATACCCCCCCCCCCCCCCAAGGGGTGGTTGACCTGACAGGTAAAACGTGTATGTTATTCCCCCCTCTAGGGGTGGTTGACCTGACAGGTAAAACGTGTATGTTATTTCCCCCCCTAGGGGTGGTTGACCTGACAGGTAAAACGTGTATGTTATTTCCTCCCTAGGGGTGGTTGACCTGACAGGTAAAACGTGTATGTTATTTCCTCCCTAGGGTGGTTGACCTGACAGGTAAAAACGTGTATGTTATTTCCCTAGGGGTGGTTGACAAACGTGTATGTTATGTCCTCCCTAGGGGTGGTTGACCTGACAGGTAAAACGTGTATGTTATTCCCCCCCTAGGGGTGGTTGAGCTGACAGGTAAAACGTGTATGTTATTTCTCCCCCTAGGGGTGGTTGACCTGACAGGTAAAACGTGTATGTTATTTCTCCCTAGGGGTGGTTGACCTGACAGGTAAACGTGTATGTTATTTCTCCCCCTAGGGGTGGTTGACCTGACAGGTAAAACGTGACAGGTAAAATGTGTATGTTATTCCCCCCCCTAGGGGTGGTTGACCTGACTGGTAAAACGTGTATGTTATCCCCCCCCCCTAGGGGTGGTTGACCTGACAGGTAAAACGTGTATGTTATTCCCCCTAGGGGTGGTTGACCTGACAGGTGAAACGTGTATGTTATTTCCCCCCCTAGGGGTGGTTGACCTGACAGGTAAAACGTGTATGTTATTTCCCCCCAAGGGGTGGTTGACCTGACAGGTAAAACGTGTATGTTATTTCCTCCCTAGGGGTGGTTGACCTGACAGGTAAAACGTGTGTTATTTCCCCCTAGGGGTGGTTGACCTGACAGGTAAAACGTGTATGTTATTTCCTCCCTAGGGTGGTTGACCTGACAGGTAAAATGTGTATGTTATTTCCCCCTAGGGTGGTTGACCTGACAGGTAAAATGTGTATGTTATTTCCCCTACTAGGGGTGGTTGACCTGACAGGTAAAACGTGTATGTTATTTGCCCTCTAGGGGTGGTTGACCTGACAGGTAAAACGTATGTTATTTCCTCCCTAGGGGTGGTTGACCTGACAGGTAAAACGTGTATGTTATTTCCCCCTAGGGGTGGTTGACCTGACAGGTAAAACGTGTATGTTATCTCCTCCCTGGGGTGGTGACCTGACAGGTAAAAACGTGTTATTTCCTCCCTAGACAGGTAAAACGTGTATGTTATTTCCCCTCCTAGGGTGGTTGACCTGACAGGTAAAACGTGTATGTTATTTCTCCCTAGGGGTGGTTGACCTGACAGGTAAAACGTGTATGTTATTTCCTCCCTAGTGGTGGTTGACCTGACAGGTAAAACGTGACAGGTAAAATGTGTATGTTATTCCCCCTAGGGGTGGCTGACCTGACTGGTAAAACGTATGTTATCCCCCCTAGGGGTGGTTGACCTGACAGGTAAAACGTAGTGTTATTCCCCCTAGGGGTGGTTGACCTGACAGGTGAAACGTGTATGTTATTTCTCTAGGGGTGGTTGACCTGACAGGTAAACGTGTATGTTATTTCCTCAAGGGGTGGTTGACCTGACAGGTGAAAACGTATGTTATTTCCTCCTAGGGGTGGTTGACCTGACAGGTAAAACGTGTATGTTATTTGCCCTCTAGGGGTGGTTGACCTGACAGGTAAAACGTGTATGTTATTTCCTCCTAGGGTGGTTGACCTGACAGTAAAACGTGTATGTTATTTCCCCCTAGGGTGGTTGACCTGACAAACGTGTATGTTATAGTCCTCCCTAGGGGTGGCTGACCTGAGAAGGTAAAACGTGTATGTTATTTCCCCCTCTAGTGGCTGACCTGACAGGCAAAACGTGGTATGTTATTTCCCCTCTAGGGTGGTTGACCTGACAGGTAAAACGTGTATGTTATTTCCCCCCTAGGGGTGGTTGACAAAACGTGTATGTTATGTCCTCCCTAGGGGTGGTTGACCTGACAGGTAAAACGTGTATGTTATTTCCCCCCTAGGGGTGGTTGACCTGACAGGTAAAACGTGTATGTTATTTCCTCCCTAGGGGTGGTTGACCTGACAGGTAAAACGTGTATGTTATTTCCTCCCTAGGGGTGGTTGACCTGACAGGTAAAACGTGTATGTTATTTCCCCCCTAGGGGTGGTTGACAAAACGTGTATGTTATGTCCTCCCTAGGGGTGGTTGACCTGACAGGTAAAACGTGTATGTTATTTCCCCCCCTAGGGGTTGTTGACCTGACAGGTAAAACGTGTATGTTATTTCCCCCCCCCTAGGGGTGGTTGACCTGACAGGTAAAACGTGTATGTTATTCCCCCCTCTAGGGGTGGTTGACCTGACAGGTAAAACGTGTATGTTATTTCCCCCCTAGGGGTGGTTGACCTGACAGGTAAAACGTGTATGTTATTTCCCCCCCTAGGGGTTGTTGACCTGACAGGTAAAACGTGTATGTTATTCCCCCCCCCCCCCTAGGGGTGGTTGACCTGACAGGTAAAACGTGTATGTTATTTCCCCCCTAGGGGTGGTTGACCTGACAGGTAAAAACGTGACAGGTAAAACGTGTATGTTATTTCCCCCCCTAGGGGTGGTTGACCTGACAGGTAAAACGTGTATGTTATTTCCCCCCTAGGGGTGGTTGACCTGACAGGTAAAACGTGTATGTTATTTCCCCCCCTAGGGGTGGTTGACCTGACAGGTAAAACGTGTATGTTATTTCTCCCCCTAGGGGTGGTTGACCTTGACAGGTAAAACGTGTATGTTATTTCCTCCCTAGGGGTGGTTGACCTGACAGGTAAAACGTGTATGTTATTTCCCCCTAGGGGTGGTTCCTGCTGAGATACGGCTACAACCGGTCTCCTGTGTTTGGTCACGATGCTGGTGAAGAGCAGGAGATGGAGCCGTCGCCCAGGTGTCTGGGAAGTACAACCCTGGAAACTACATCTACACCTTGGTGTTCACCACCAACAGGGGGCGCTCTCTGCCGGCCGGCCAGCCCTACCATGTCTCCTTCAACTTTTACCCAGCCCACATGGGCAATGAGCTGAGGCCGCTCAGCTGTCGCTTCAACGGTGCCGACATCACCTCCATCGGAGCCTACTGGGTATTGGTGTACTTGGAAAAGGCTGGAAATAATTTGTGGGGGAAAAGTATGTCTCAATCTTTAGGCTGGTTCCCTGGAAACAGATTAAACCTAGTCCGGGACTAGTTCCTTTTAGTGGAGATTCTCCATTGAGCATGATTTTTAGTCAAAGAGTAAAATTAATCTGGATCTGGGAAACTGACCCTTTACGATTTGGATGTTTGACATAGACGCTGACAGGACTGTTTTGGTATTTAAGATCAATTAACTGAGCCGTTTGAAGGTTAATGAATTTGAATGTTTAGAATATCATTGATTATTTTCTAAATATGCACCCTGTTATTT
>NW_025752978.1:0-11548 GCF_021184085.1 Oncorhynchus gorbuscha
TGCAGGTGAAAGAGGACCCAAACGCGACTTAACAGAAACAGAGTTTATTAAAGTCCAAAACGGAATAACAGAAATCCTCTAGATTTGTAGAGGGGAAAACAACTGGAGAAGCGGCCACAGACTGCAGGTCGCTTCGGGTAGGCGCAGGCCGTAGTCGACTGAGACACCTGCTCACACGCAGCGTCTGATGAAGGCACAAAACACGACAGGACAGGGTGATACACAATCACGGCAAAAACACGACAGGACAGGGCGAAACGCAATCACAGCATGGTGAATACAATACAAGGAACCGACGGCACAGGAACGGATCACAAAGGAATAAATAGGGACTCTAATCAGGGGAAAGGATCGGGAACAGGTGTGGGAAGACTAAATGATGATTAGGGGAATAGGAACAGCTGGGAGCAGGAACGGAACGATAGAGAGAAGAGAGAGCGAGAGAGTGAGAGAGGGAGGGGAGAGAGAGGGATAGGAGGGAAAGAACCAAATAAGACCAGCAGAGGGAAACGAATAGCATGGGGAGCACAGGGACAAGACATGATAATAAATGACAAACATGACAGTACCCCCCACTCACCGAGCGCCTCCTGGCGCTCTCGAGGAGGAACACTGGCAGCAACGGAGGAAATCATAGATCAAACGGTCCAGCACGTCCCGAGAAAGAACCCAACTCCTCTCCTCAGGACCGTAACGAAAAACGATAAAAAGGGAAACTAGGGTACTACTCTAAAAAAAAATGAGAACTAGGGACAGACTGAGACACAGCAAGGGCAGGGACAAGAACAGGAGAGATGCGATGGCAGGGAACAGACTGAGACCCAGCAAGACCAGGAGCAGAAGCAGAAAAAAATTACCAGACTTCTTCTGCGCGCAGTCTGAACACGCAGCCACGAAGCGGCGCGTGTCACGCTCCTGAGTCGGCCACCAAAAGCGCTGGCGAATAGACGCAAGAGTGCCTCGAACACCGGGATGACCAGCTAACTTGGCAGAGTGAGCCCACTGAAGAACAGCCAGACGAGTGGAAACAGGAACGAAAAGGAGGTTACTAGGACAAGCGCGCGGCGACGCAGTGTGCGTGAGTGCTTGCTTAACCTGTCTTTCAATTCCCCAGACTGTCAACCCGACAACACGCCCATAAGGAAGAATCCCCTCGAGATCAGTAGAAGCCACAGAAGAACTAAACAGACGGGATAAGGCATCAGGCTTGGTGTTCTTGCTACCCGGACGGTAAGAAATCACAAACTCGAAACGAGCGAAAAACAACGCCCAACGAGCTTGACGGGCATTAAGTCGTTTGGCAGAACGGATGTACTCAAGGTTCTTATGGTCTGTCCAAACGACAAAAGGAACGGTCGCCCCCTCCAACCACTGTCGCCATTCGCCTAGGGCTAAGCGGATGGCGAGCAGTTCACGGTTACCCACATCATAGTTGCGCTCAGATGGCGACAGGCGATGAGAAAAATAAGCGCAAGGATGAACCTTATCGTCAGACTGGAAGCGCTGGAATGAGAATGGCTCCCACGCCTACCTCTGAAGCGTCAACCTCGACAATAAATTGTCTAGTGACGTCAGGAGCTTGAGGATAGGAGCGGACGTAAAGCGTTCTTTTAGGAAGATCAAAAGCTCCTGGGCGGAACCGACCACTTAAAACACGTCTTGACAGAAGTAAGAGCTGTGAGAGGGAAAACAACCCGGCCAAAATGCAGAATGAAACGCCCGATAGAAATTAGCGAAACCTAGCGCTGTAACTCGACACGTGACCTTTGGAACGGGCCAATCACTGACAGCTTGACCTTAGCGGAATCCATCTGAATGCCTTCAGCGGAAATAACGGAACGAGAAAGGTAACGGAGGAGACATGAAAAGAGCACTTCTCAGCCTTTACGTAGAGACAATTCTCTAAAGGCGCTGTAGAACACGTCAGAACGTGCTGAACATGAATCTCGAGGACGGAGAAAAATCAGATATCGTCAAGATAGACAAAACAAAAATGTTCAGCATGTCTCTCAGAACATCATTAACTAATGCCTGAAAAACAGCTGGCGCATTGGCGAGACCGAACGGCAGAACCCGGTACTCAAAATGCCCTAACGGAGTGTTAAACGCCGTTTTCCACGCAAATCCCCCCTCTCTGATGCGCACGAGATGGTAAGCGTTACGAAGGTCCAACTTAGTAAGCACCTGGCTCCTGCAGAATCTCGAAGGCTGATGACATAAGGGAAAAGCGGATAACGATTCTTAACCGTTATGTCATTCAGCTCGATAATCCACGCAGGGCGCAGAGTACCGTCCTTCTTCTTAACAAAAAGAACCCCGCCCCGGCCGGAGAAGAAGAAGGCACTATGGTACCGGCGTCAAGAGACACAGACAAATAATCCTCGAGAGCCTTACTGCCTCGGGAGCCGACAGAGAGTATAGTCTACCTCGAGGAGGCGTGGTCCCTGGAAGGAGATCAATACTACAATCATACGACCGTGAGGAGGAAGGGGAGTTGGCTCGGGACCGACTGAAGACCGTGCGCAGATCATGATATTCCTCCGGCACTCCTGTCAAATCGCCAGGTTCCTCCTGAGAAGTAGGGAGAGAAGAAACGGGAGGGATGGCAGACATTAAACACTTCACATGACAAGAAACGTTCCAGGATAGGATAGAATTACTAGACCAATTAATAGAAGGATTATGACATACTAGCCAGGGATGACCCAAAACAACAGGTGTAAACGGTGAACGGAAAATCAAAAAGAAATAGTCTCACTGTGGTTACCAGATACTGTGAGAGTTAAAGGTAGTGTCTCAAATTTGATACTGGAAGATGACTACCATCTAAGGCAAACATGGGCGAGGCTTGTCTAACGGTCTGAAAGGAATGTTATGTTTCCGAACCCATGCTTCGTCCATGAAACAACCCTCAGCCCCAGAGTCAATCAAGGCACTGCATGTTTCCCGAACCGGTCCAGCGAGATGGACCGACATAGTAGTACAAGATCTAGATGAAGAGGACTGAGTAGTAGCGCTCACCAGTAGCCCTCCGCTTACTGATGGGCTCTGGCCTCTTACTGGACATGAATTAACAAAATGTCCAGCAACCCGCAATAGAGGCACAGGCGGTTGGTGATCCTCCGTTCCCTCTCCTTATTCGAGATGCGAATCCCTCCCAGCTGCATGGGCTCAGTCTCAAAGCCAGAGGAGGGAGATGGTTGCGATGCGGAGCAGGGAAACACCGTTGATGCGAGCTCTCTTCCACGAGCCCGGTGACGAAGATCTACCCGTCGTTCTATGCGGATGGCGAGAGCAATCAAAGAGTCCACATCTGAAGGAACCTCCCGGGAGAGAATCTCATCCTTAACCACTGCGTGGAGTCCCTCCAGAAAACGAGCGAGCGCCTCGGGGCTCGTTCCCACTCACTAGAGGCAGCAAGAGTGCGAAACTCAATGGAATAATCCGTTATGGACCGTTCACCTTGGCATAAGGGAAGCCAGGGCCTAGAAGCCTCCCACCAAAAACTGAACGGTCAAAAACCCGAATCATCTCCTCTTTAAAGTTCTGGAATTTGATAGAGCAATCAGCCCTTGCCTCCCAGATAGCTGTGCCCCATTCTCGAGCCCGGCCAGTAAGGAGTGAAATGACGTAAGCAACCCGAGCTCTCTCTCTAGAGTATGTGTTGGGTTGGAGAGAGAACACAATCTCACACTGCGTGAGAAAGGAGCGGCACTCAGTGGGCTGCCCGGAGTAGCAAGGTGGGTTTATTAACCCTAGGTTCTGGAGGCTCGGCAGGCCAGGAAGTAACAGGTGGCACGAGACGTAGACTCTGGAACTGTCCAGAGGTCGGAAACCTGAGCGGCCAGGTTCTCCACGGCATGGCGAGCAGCGGACAATTCCTGCTCGTGTCTGCCGAGCATGGCTCCCTTGGATCTCGACGGCAGTGTAACGAGCGTCTGAAGTCGCTGTCCATTCCTTGGTCGGTTCCTTCTGTCGGCAGGTGAAAGAGGACCCAAACGCGACTTAACAGAAACAGAGTTTATTAAAGTCCAAAACGGAATAACAGAAATCCTCTAGATTTGTAGAGGGAAAACAACTGAGAAGCGGCCACAGACTGCAGGTCGCCGGGTAGGCGCAGGCCGTAGTCGACTGAGACACCTGCTCACACGCAGCGTCTGATGAAGGCACAAAACACGACAGGACAGGGTGATACACAATCACGGCAAAAACACGACAGGACAGGGCGAAACGCAATCACAGCATGGTGAATACAATACAAGGAACCGACGGCACAGGAACGGATCACAAAGGAATAAATAGGGACTCTAATCAGGGGAAAGGATCGGGAACAGGTGTGGGAAGACTAAATGATGATTAGGGGAATAGGAACAGCTGGGAGCAGGAACGGAACGATAGAGAGAAGAGAGAGCGAGAGAGTCAGAGAGGGAGGGGGAGAGAGAGGGATAGGAGGGAAAGAACCAAATAAGACCAGCAGAGGGAAACGAATAGCATGGGGAGCACAGGGACAAGACATGATAATAAATGACAAACATGACACTTACTTACTTACTAAATGTATTTAAAGCCATTTTTCTATTGTACAATGTACAATATTATGTTTTTTTAATGACCCAATTGAATCTGGCAATCAGTTTTTTAATCTTGCAAATAAAATGATATAATGCATGTCTATGAAGTCAGTGGAAATGCATGAAATCCCTTTACCTTTACCAAAATGTTTCAGAGTAAAAATGATATGGAAAACATAATGAGATGATGAAACAATTCCATACCATTTAGGACATTTCTATAAATGAAGTACATTCATAAATAATTCAATGATTGCCCTAATGTACAGAAATATTTGTTTTTGCTTGAACTTGGCTAAATTTCTGAAATAGTTTTTCATGTACAGAATGCCCCAGAATTCATTTCAACTCCATTTTGAGTATTGAGCTTCTGATTACCCAACAATTTCAGCTGATTGAGCTCTGAGGTTGAGGAGCAAATCCTGGCGCCCAAACCAAACTGACATTTAAATCCTAAAACAAAACAAATAACTATAGTACCCTTAAAGAAATGTAATAATGACCAGCTCTGAAAAGTGGAAAATATGTGAATGAGTAGAATGAAATATCTTAATATGTTATCTTATCTCTCTTTATTTGTTCATATTTTTCTTATATAATGTCGTAAAGACATTAAGATCTTTTCTTGATACCGTACGCACTTGTAAGTTGAGTAATATAGCAGCTACCTATGGTTTCTCAGGCTAAACAACAAGCTTCGGGGTTTCAGTTAGTGGGGGACATGTGGTCTGAGATGTGGCTAGGAAGGTGGCTGGACCAGGCTAGCGTTTATCTGCTGAGTGCAATGTTAGGATTAGCACAGGGCTAGTTTAATGCTAACCTACTGTACCATAACAGACCTCCCTGACAGAATTGTCATATGATGCAAAGATAAAACATGGGTTTGGTTTACCTTTGTTTGCTTTGGGGACACACTTCCTAAGCCACGGAATGGTAATGTGATGGGAGAAATGACTGGGTAATTGTATTCCCAAACCCAAGAACATATTTTCTACCTTAGCCTGCATATATATGGGAATTCTTTCCAAAGTATGAAATGGATGTTGCAAAAACAAGATGCAGTGCTATACTCAGGGGTACTTAAGAAACCTGGGACTGCAGTTGTGTTCGGATTACAAATTGCCATCCAAAACATTTCCACGCAGACAAAATGTTTTGAATGGAGTAAACTGGATACGTAGACTTACAAACCTGTCAACTGAAATGAATAAGTGCACCAACAGGCTTCAAACTCTTTGTGTTTTGTACAAGCAAAGATAATACGCTCATTATTGCTCAGCTCATGCGCAGAATTCAATTTGAGAATAAATTCTCAAGCTGTGATACACACAAAGCATTTGCAGTTGTTTTCAAGTTGGTCCTAAATCAAACCGTCCGTTGGAACACGGCTAAGAAAGTTAAAGAGGCACCATATAACAAAGACTGAGTACTGCGTTTGGAGTCCGCTCTATTCATATGTTTAACAATATTATGAGAGCTGCCATGTAATTCAGAGTAAATCCTCTGTTCAGTCAGACTTTATTGGGGATAAAGGCTGATGGTTATTGGAGCTATTAGAGAGTAATGTCATAAACTCCCCTGATGTATCAGCTCGGTCCCAAAATTCTTCAAATCAAACTTTGTTTGTCACATACGCCGAATATAACAAGTGTGTCATGCAGGTGAATGAGGACCCAAAAGCGACTTGGCGAAAACAGAGTTTTAATCCAGTAAGAAACTTTACAAAACAAAAAGCATAATACTACTCGTAAAGACGAGAACAGACTGGAGACTTGATCGAGAACTGCAGGTTGCCTCGGGAAGGCACTTGAACCTAGCAGACTCAGACACCTGCTCACCACGCAGCATCTGAGGGAAACACGACACGACAGGGCAAAAACATAGACACAGCACGGTGAATTATAGATAAGGATCCGACGGGGCAGGAACGGAAAACAAGGAGAGAAATAGGGACTCTAATCAGGGAAAAGGATCGGGAACAGGTGTGGGAAGACTAAATGATTGATTAGGGAATAGGAACAGCTGGGAGCAGGAACGGAACGATAGAGAGAAGAGAGAGCGAGAGAGTGAGAGAGGAGGGGAGAGAGAGGGATAGAAAGAGGGAAAGAACCTAATAAGACCAGCAGAGGGAAACGAATAGAAGGGGAAGCACAGGGACAAGACATGATAATTAATGACAAAACATGACAGTACCCCCACTCACCGAGGCGCCTCCTGGCGCACTCGAGGAAGAACCCTGGCGGCAACGGAGGAAATCATCAATAAGCGAACGGTCCAGCACGTCCCGAGACGGAACCCAACTCCTCTCCTCAGGACCGTAACCCTCCCAATCCACTAAGTATTGGTGACCCCGTCCCGAGAACGCATGTCCATGATCTTACGTACCTTGTAAATAGGTGCGCTCTCGACAAGGACGGGAGGGGGGAGGGAAGACGAACGGGGTGCGAAGAAAGGGCTTGACACAGGAGACATGGAAGACAGGATGGGACGCGACGAAGATGTCGCGGAGAAGAAGCAGTCGCACAGCGACAGGATTGACGACCTGGGAGACACGGAACGGACCAATGAACCGCATGGAGTCAACTTACGAGAAGCTGTCGAAGAGGAAGGTTGCGAGTGGAAAGCCACACTCTCTGGCCGCAACAATACCTTGGACTCTTAATCCTGCGTTTATTGGCGGCTCTCACAGTCTGTGCCCTGTAGCGGCAAAGTGCAGACCTCACCCTCCTCCAGGTGCGCTCACAACGTTGGACAAACGCTGAGCGGAGGGAACGCTGGACTCGCCAAGCTGGGATGAGAACAGAGGAGGCTGGTAACCCAGACTACTCTGAAATGGAGATAACCCGGTAGCAGACGAAGGAAGCGAGTTGTGAGCGTATTCTGCCCAGGGGAGCTGTTCTGCCCAAGACGCAGGGTTTCTGAAAGAAAGGCTGCGTAGTATGCGACCAATCGTCTGATTGGCCTCTCTGCTTGACCGTTAGACTGGGGATGAAACCCGGAAGAGAGACTGGACGGGCACAATCAAGCGACAGAACTCCCTCCAAAACTGTGACGTGGTGCGGGCCTCTGTCTGAAACGGCGTCTAACGGGAGGCCAGCAATTCTGAACACATTCTCGATAATGATTTGTGCCGTCTCCTTAGCGGAAGGAAGTTTAGCGAGGGGAATGAAATGTGCCGCCTTAGAGAACCTATCGACAACCGTAAGAATCACAGTCTTCCCCGCAGACAAAGGCAGACCGGTAATGAAGTCTAGGGCGTGTGAGACCATGGTCGAGAAGGAATGGGAGCCGGTCTGGGACGACCGGCAGGAGGAGGAGTTACCCCGACTTAGTCTGCGCGCAGTCCGAACAAGCAGCCACGAAACGGCGCGTGTCACGCTCCTGAGTCGGCCACCAAAGCGCTGGCGAATAGACGCAAGAGTGCCTCGAACACCGGGATGACCAGCTAACTTGGCAGAGTGAGCCCACTGAAGAACAGCCAGACGAGTGGAAACAGGAACGAAAAGGAGGTTACTAGGACAAGGCGCGGCGAGAGTGTGCGTGAGTGCTTGCTTAACCTGTCTTTCAATTCCCCCAGACTGTCAACCCGACAACACGCCCATAAGGAAGAATCCCCTCGGGATCAGTAGAAGCCACAGAAGAACTAAACAGACGGGATAAGGCATCAGGCTTGGTGTTCTTGCTGCCCCCGGACGGTAAGAAATCACAAACTCGAAACGAGCGAAAACAACGCCCAACGAGCTTGCGGGCATTAAGTCGTTTGGCAGAACGGATGTACTCAAGGTTCTTATGGTCTGTCCAAACGACAAAAGGCAGTCGCCCCCTCCAACCACTGTCGCCATTCGCCTGGGGCTAAGCGGATGGCGAGCAGTTCACGGTTACCCACATCATAGTTGCGCTCAGATGGCGACAGGCGATGAGAAAATAAGCGCAAGGATGAACCTTATCGTCAGACTGGAAGCGCTGGGATAGAATGGCTCCCACGCCTACCTCTGAAGCGCCAACCTCGACAATGAATTGTCTAGTGACGTCAGGAGTAACGAGGATAGGAGCGGACGTAAAACGTTCTTTTAGAAGATCAAAAGCTCCCTGGGCGGAACCGGACCACTTAAAACACGTCTTGACAGGAAGTAAGAGCTGTGAGAGGGGCAGCAACTTGACCGAAATTACGAATGAACGCCGATAGAAATTAGCGAAACCTAAAAAGCGCTGCAACTCGACACGTGACCTTGGAACGGGCCAATCACTGACAGCTTGGACCTTAGCGGAATCCATCTGAATGCCTTCAGCGGAAATAACGGAACCGAAGAAAAGTAACGGAGGAGACATGAAAAGAGCACTTCTCAGCCTTTACGTAGAGACAATTCTCTAAAAAGGCGCTGTAGAACACGTCGAACGTGCTGGAACATGAATCTCGGTGACGGTGAAAAAATCAGGATATCGTCAAGATAGACAAAAACAAAGATGTTCAGCATGTCTCTCAGAACATCATTAACTAATGCCTGAAAAACAGCTGGCGCATTGGCGAGACCAAACGCAGAACCCAGTACTCAAAATGCCTAACGGAGTGTTAAACGCCGTTTTCCACTCGTCCCCCTCTCTGATGCGCACGAGATGGTAAGCGTTACGAAGGTCCAACTTAGTAAAGCACCTGGCTCCCTGCAGAATCTCGAAGGCTGATGACATAGGGGAAGCGGATAACGATTCTTAACGTTATGTCATTCAGCCCTCGATAATCACGCAGGGGCGCAGAGTACCGTCCTTCTTCTTAACAAAAAGAACCCCGCCCCGGCCGGAGAGGAAGAAGGCACTATGGTACCCGGCGTCAAGAGACACAGATAAATAATCCTCGAGAGCCTTACGTTCGGGAGCCGACAGAGAGTATAGTCTACCCCGAGGGGGAGTGGTCCCCGGAAGGAGATCAATACTACAATCATACGACCGGTGAGGAGGAAGGGAGTTGGCTCGGGACCGACTGAAGACCGTGCGCAGATCATGATATTCCTCCGGCACTCCTGTCAAATCGCTTGTGGTTCCTCCTGGAGAAGTGGGGACAGAAGAAATGGGAGGATGGCAGACATTAAGCACTTCACATGACAAGATACGTCCCAGGATAGGATAGAATTACAAGACCAATTAATAGAAGGATTATGACATACTAGCCAGGATGACCCAAAACAACAGGTGTAAAAGGTGAGCGAAAAATCAAAAGAAATAGTCTCACTGTGGTTACCAGATACTGTGAGTTAAAGGTAGTGTCTCAAATCTGATACTGGGAAGATGACTACCATCTAAGGCAAACATGGGCGTAGGCTTGTCTAACTGTCTGAAAGGAATGTTATGTTTCGAACCCATGCTGCCGTCCATGAAACAACCCTCAGCCCCAGAGTCAATCAAGGCACTGCATGTAGCACCGAACCGGTCCAGCGTAGATGGACCGACATAGTAGTACAGGATCTAGATGAAGAGACCTGAGTAAGTAGCGCTCACCAGTAGCCCTCCGCTTACTGATGAGCTCTGGCCTCTTACTGGACATGAATTAACAAAATGTCCATCAAATCACAATAGAGGCACAGGCGGTTGGTGATCCTCCGTTCCCTCTCCTTAGTCGAGATGCGAATCCCTCCCAGCTGCATGGGCTCAGTCTCAGAGCCAGAGGAGGAGATGGTTGCGATGCGGAGCAGGGAAACACCGTTGATGCGAGCTCTCTTCCACGAGCCTGGTGACGAAGATCTACCCGTCGTTCTATGCGGATGGCGAGAGCAATCAAAGAGTCCACACTGGAAGGAACCTCCCGAGAGAGAATCTCATCTTTGACCCTGTGTGAGTCCCTCCAGAAAACGAGCGAGCAGCGCCGGCTCGTTCCAGTCACTAGAGGCAGCAAGAGTACGAAACTCTATATAATCCGTTATGGATCGATCACCTTGGCATAGGAAGCCAGGGCCCTAGAAGCCTCCCTACCAAAAACTGAACGGTCAAAAACCCGAATCATCTCCTCTTTAAAGTTCTGGTATTTGTTAGAGCAATCAGCCCTTGCCTCCCAGATAGCTGTGCCCCACTCTCGAGCCCGGCCAGTAAGGAGTGAAATGACGTAAGCAACCCGAGCTCTCTCTCTAGAGTATGTGTTGGGTTGGAGAGAGAACACAATCTCACACTGGGTGAGAAAGGAGCGGCACTCAGTGGGCTGCCCGGAGTAGCAAGGTGGGTTATTAACCCTAGGTTCTGGAGGCTCGGCAGGCCAGGAAGTAACAGGTGGCACGAGACGAAGACTCTGGAACTGTCCAGAGAGGTCGGAAACCTGAGCGGCCAGGTTCTCCACGGCATGGCGAGCAGCAGACAATTCCTGCTCGGTGTCTGCCGAGCATGGCTCCTTGGATCTTGACGGCAGTGTTACGAGCCTCTGTAGTCGCTGGGTCCATTCCTTGGTCGGATCCTTCTGTCATGCAGGTGAATGAGGACCCAAAGCGACTTGGCGAAAACAGAGTTTTAATCCAGTAAACTTTACAAAACAAAAGCATAATACTACTCGTACGAGAACAGACTGGAGACTTGATCGAGAACTGCAGGTTGCCTCGGGACGGCACTTGAACCTAGCAGACTCAGACACCTGCTCACCACGCAGCATCTGAGGAAACACGACACGACAGGGCAAAAACATAGACACAGCACGGTGAATTATAGATAAGGATCCGACGGGGCAGGAACGGAAAACAAGGAGAGAAATAGGGACTCTAATCAGGGAAAAGGATCGGGAACAGGTGTGGGAAGACTAAATGATTGATTAGGGGAATAGGAACAGCTGGGAGCAGGAACGGAACGATAGAGAGAAGAGAGAGCGAGAGAGTGAGAGAGGGAGGGGGAGAGAGAGGGATAGAAAGAGGGAAAGAACCTAATAAGACCAGCAGAGGGAAACGAATAGAAGGGGAAGCACAGGGACAAGACATGATAATTAATGACAAAACATGACAAAGTGTAGA
>NW_025752979.1:0-11547 GCF_021184085.1 Oncorhynchus gorbuscha
AAGAGGACCCAAAGCGACTTGGCGAGAAACAGAGTCTTTAATCCAGTAACGAAAAACACAATAAAAAAACACAACTTTCACTGAAATGACGAGGACCGACTGGAGACTCGATCTTGAACAGCAGGTGAACAGCAGGTTGCCTCGGGAAGGCACTTGAACCAAACAGACTCAGACACCTGCTCACCACGCAGCATCTGAGGGAAACACGACACGACAGGGCGATACACAAACACAGCACGGTGAATTCTAGACAAGGAACCGACAGGGCAGAAACGGAAAACAAGAAGAGAAATAGGGACTCTAATCAGGGAAAAGGATCAGGGAACAGGTGTGGGAAGACTAAATGATTGATTAGGGGGAATAGGAACAGCTGGGAGCAGGAACGGAACGATAGAGAGAAGAGAGAGCGGGAGAGTGAGAGAGGGGGGGGAGAGAGAGGGACAGAAAGAGGGAAAGAACCCAACAAGACCAGCAGGGGGAAACGAACAGAAGGGAAAGCACAAGGACAAGACAATATATGACAAAACATGACAGTACCCCCACTCACCGAGCGCTCCTGGCGCACTCGAGAGGAATCCTGGCGGAAACGGAGGAAATCATCAATGAGTGAACGGTCCAGCACGTCCCGAGACGGAACCCAACTCCTCTCCTCAGGACCGTAACCCTCCCAATCCACTAAGTATTGGTGACCCCCGTCCCCGAGAACGCATGTCCATGATCTTATGTACCTTGTAAATAGGTGCGCTCTCGACAAGGACGGGAGGGGGAGGGAAGACGAACGGGGGTGCGAAGAAAGGGCTTGACACAGGAGACATGGAAGACAGGATGGACGCGACGAAGATGTCGCGGAAGAAGCAGTCGCACAGCGACAGGATTGACGACCTGGGAGACACGGAACGGACCAATGAACGCGGAGTCAACTTACGAGAAGCTGTCGTAAGGGGAAGGTTGCGAGTGGAAAGCCACACTCTCTGGCCGCAACAATACCTTGGACTCTTAATCCTGCGTTTATTGGCGGCTCTCACAGTCTGTGCCCTGTAACGGCAAAGTGCAGACCTCACCCTCCTCCAGGTGCGCTCACAACGTTGGACAAACGCTTGAGCGGAGGAACGCTGGACTCGGCAAGCTGGGATGAGAACAGAGGAGGCTGGTAACCCAGACTACTCTGAAACGGAGATAACCCGGTAGCAGACGAAGGAAGCGAATCAGGCGTATTCTGCCCAGGGGAGCTGTTCTGCCCAAGACGCAGGGTTTCTGAAAGAAAGGCTGCGTAGTATGCGACCAATCGTCTGATTGGCCCTCTCTGCTTGACCGTTAGACTGGGGATGAAACCCGGAAGAGAGACTGACGGACGCACCAATCAAACGACAGAACTCCCTCCAAAACTGTGACGTGGAATTGCGGGCCTCTGTCTGAAACGGCGTCTAACGGGAGGCCATGAATTCTGAACACATTCTCGATAATGATTTGTGCCGTCCCTTAGCGGAAGGAAGTTTAGCGAGGGGAATGAAATGTGCCGCCTTAGAGAACCTATCGACAACCGTAAGAATCACAGTCTTCCCGCAGACAAAGGCAGACCGGTAATGAAGTCTAGGGCGATGTGAGACCATGGTCGAGAAGGAATGGGGAGCGGTCTGAGACGACCGGCAGGAGGAGAGTTACCCGACTTAGTCTGCGCGCAGTCCGAACAAGCAGCCACGAAACGGCGCGTGTCACGCTCCTGAGTCGGCCACCAAAAGCGCTGGCGAATAGACGCAAGAGTGCCTCGAACACCGGGATGACCAGCTAACTTGGCAGAGTGAGCCCACTGAAGAACAGCCAGACGAGTGGAAACAGGAACGAAAAGGGAGGTTACTAGGACAGCGCGCGGCGACGCAGTGTGCGTGAGTGCTTGCTTAACCTGTCTTTCAATTCCCCAGACTGTCAACCCGACAACACGCCCATAAGGAAGAATCCCCTCGGGATCAGTAGAAGCCACAGAAGAACTAAACAGACGGGATAAGGCATCAGGCTTGGTGTTCTTGCTACCCGGACGGTAAGAAATCACAAACTCGAAACGAAATAAAAACAACGCCCAACGAGCTTGACGGGCATTAAGTCGTTTGGCAGAACGGATGTACTCAAGGTTCTTATGGTCTGTCCAAACGACAAAAGGAACGGTCGCCCCTCCAACCACTGTCGCCATTCGCCTAGGGCTAAGCGGATGGCGAGCAGTTCACGGTTACCCACATCATAGTTGCGCTCAGATGGCGACAGGCGATGAGAAAATAAGCGCAAGGATGAACCTTATCGTCAGACTGGAAGCGCTGGGATAGAATGGCTCCCACGCCTACCTCTGAGCGTCAACCTCGACAATGAATTGTCTAGTGACGTCAGGAGTAACGAGGATAGGAGCGGACGTAAAACGTTCTTTTAGAAGATCAAAAGCTCCCTGGGCGGAACCGGACCACTTAAAACACGTCTTGACAGAAGTAAGAGCTGTGAGAGGGCAGCAACTTGACCCGAAATTACGAATGAAACGCCGATAGAAATTAGCGAAACCTAAAAAGCGCTGCAACTCGACACGTGACCTTGGAACGGGCCAATCACTGACAGCTTGACCTTAGCGGAATCCATCTGAATGCCTTCAGCGGAAATAACGGAACCGAGAAAAGTAACGGAGGAGACATGAAAAGAGCACTTCTCAGCCTTTACGTAGAGACAATTCTCTAAAAGGCGCTGTAGAACACGTCGAACGTGCTGAACATGAATCTCGAGTGACGGTGAAAAATCAGGATATCGTCAAGATAGACAAAAACAAAGATGTTCAGCATGTCTCTCAGAACATCATTAACTAATGCCTGAAAAACAGCTGGCGCATTGGCGAGACCAAACGGCAGAACCCGGTACTCAAAATGCCCTAACGGAGTGTTAAACGCGTTTTCCACTCGTCCCCCTCTCTGATGCGCACGAGATGGTAAGCGTTACGAAGGTCCAACTTAGTAAAGCACCTGGCTCCCTGCAGAATCTCGAAGGCTGATGACATAAGGGGAAGCGGATAACGATTCTTAACCGTTATGTCATTCAGCCCTCGATAATCCACGCAGGGGCGCAGAGTACCGTCCTTCTTCTTAACAAAAAGAACCCCGCCCCGGCCGGAGAGGAAGAAGGCACTATGGTACCGGCGTCAAGAGACACAGATAAATAATCCTCGAGAGCCTTACGTTCGGGAGCCGACAGAGAGTATAGTCTACCCCGAGGAGGAGTGGTCCCCGGAAGGAGATCAATACTACAATCATACGACCGGTGAGGAGGAAGGGAGTTGGCTCGGGACCGACTGAAGACCGTGCGCAGATCATGATATTCCTCCGGCACTCCTGTCAAATCGCCAGGTTCCTCCTGAGAAGTGGGGACAGAAGAAATGGGAGGGATGGCAGACATTAAGCACTTCACATGACAAGATACGTTCCAGGATAGGATAGAATTACAAGACCAATTAATAGAAGGATTATGACATACTAGCCAGGGATGACCCAAAACAACAGGTGTGAAAGGTGAACGAAAAAAATCAAAAAAGAAATAGTCTCACTGTGGTTACCAGATACTGTGAGAGTTAAAGGTAGTGTCTCAAATCTGATACTGGGAAGATGACTACCATCTAAGGCAAACATGGGCGTAGGCTTGTCTAACTGTCTGAAAGGAATGTTATGTTTCCGAACCCATGCTTCGTCCATGAAACAACCCTCAGCCCCAGAGTCAATCAAGGCACTGCATGTAGCACCCGAACCGGTCCAGCGTAGATGGACCGACATAGTAGTACAAGATCTAGATGAAGAGACCTGAGTAGTAGCGCTCACCAGTAGCCCTCCGCTTACTGATGGGCTCTGGCCTCTTACTGGACATGAATTAACAAAATGTCCATCAACTCCGCAATAGAGGCACAGGCAGTTGGTGATCCTCCGTTTCCCTCTCCTTAGTCGAGATGCGAATCCCTCCCAGCTGCATGGGCTCAGTCTCAGAGCCAGAGGAGGGAGATGGTTGCGATGCGGAGCAGGGAAACACCGTTGATGCGAGCTCTCTTCCACGAGCCTGGTGACGAAGATCTACCCGTCGTTCTATGCGGATGGCGAGGCAATCAAAGAGTCCACATCTGAAGGAACCTCCCGAGAGAGAATCTCATCCTTGACCACTGTGTGGAGTCCCTCCAGAAAACGAGCGAGCAGCGCCGGCTCGTTCCAGTCACTAGAGGCAGCAAGAGTGCGAAACTCTATAGAGTAATCCGTGGATCGATCACCTTGGCATAGGGAAGCCAGGACCCAGAAGCCTCCCCACCAAAAACTGAACGGTCAAAAACCCGAATCATCTCCTCTTTAAAGTTCTGTACTTGTTAGAGCAATCAGCCCTTGCCTCCCAGATAGCTGTGCCCCATTCTCGGCCCGGCCAGTAAGGAGTGAATGACGTGCAACCCGAGCTCTCTCTAGAGTATGTGTTGGGTTGAGAGAGAACACAATCTCACACTGCGTGAGAAAGGAGCGGCACTCAGTGGGCTGCCCGGAGTAGCAAGGTGGGTTATTAACCCTAGGTTCTGGAGGCTCGGCAGGCCAGGAAGTAACAGGTGGCACGAGACGAAGACTCTGGAACTGTCCAGAGAGGTCGGAAACCTGAGCGGCCAGGTTCTCCACGGCATGGCGAGCAGCAGACAATTCCTGCTCGTGTCTGCCGAGCATGGCTCCTTGGATCTCGACGGCAGTGTTACGAGCGTCTGAAGTCGCTGGGTCCATTCCTTGGTCGGTTCCTTCTGTCATGCAGGTGAAAGAGGACCCAAAAGCGACTTGGCGAGAACAGAGTCTTTAATCCAGTAACGAAAATACAATAAAAAAACACAACTTTCACTGAAAATGACGAGGACCGACTGAGACTCGATCTTGAACAGCAGGTGAACAGCAGGTTGCCTCGGGAAGGCACTTGAACCAAACAGACTCAGACACCTGCTCACCACGCAGCATCTGAGGGAAAACACGACACGACAGGGCGATACACAAACACAGCACGGTGAATTCTAGACAAGGAACCGACAGGGCAGAAACGGAAAACAAGAAGAGAAATAGGGACTCTAATCAGGGAAAAGGATCGGGAACAGGTGTGGGGGAAGACTAAATGATTGATTAGGGGAATAGGAACAGCTGGGAGGAGGAACGGAACGATAGAGAGAAGAGAGAGCGGGAGAGTGAGAGAGAGGGAGGGGGAGAGAGGGACAGAAAGAGGGAATTTAACCCAACAAGACCAGCAGGGGAAACGAACAGAAGGGAAAGCACAAGGACAAGACAATATATGACAAAACATGACAGTCCTGCTCTGCTCTTGCTAAAACACGTTTTTGGCTGTGCTGTGTAGGTCTATTGTGGCAGTTCAGGAGGTCAGGGGGCTCAGGATTGGAATATACATTGCAGTGTACTGCAGCCTAGTTGCATTTTTACACTATCCCAGCAGCTATTATTAGAAATATAACTTTGGTCTGTGCTTCTCCGATAATGCACTTCGTAGCCTATTGATCATTTTATTGAGACCACACTAAATAGCCTATAGGCACACTTGATATTGCATGCCCATCAGAGAATCAGAGATGAGGGGCAGCATCTGGCACACATCAATATATAGCCTAATAAGCAACTTATTCTAAAACACTGAGAAATATTGACATTTCATCAATTACAAATTATATGACCCTCCCGCTCACTGAAATTGAAAAAGCATGACCCTCCCCCGTTTTATCCAGGTAATCATTCTGAAAATGTGTAGATTCATCCCTAAATAAAAAGATTCACCAAGTATTGATTTTATTAGGAGCTGCAATGTTAACTTTTATTTAGTATAAAGCATTGTATTTCATTATGATAAGGATGACAAAAGACAGACCATAGATATCATACAGTATCATCTAATGTTCCATACATTTACCTGAAGTAGACACCCAATGCAGGGCATTAGGTATGAGCCCTCTTGTCGCTAGTATAGAGACAAAGTAGTTTACTGATTCACTGTATATCCTAATAAATATGGTGCTGATGGGAATAAATGTACCTATTAAAACTATACACATTGAAATATACAAAAGCAAACCATAAGATATCTTATGATCACTCATTATCCCTATATACTCTGTGTGATCCATATGCACGAAAACACCATGTTATGCCATAGTGTATGTATGTTATCCAGTATTTTGTTGTTTTAAATTGATGGTCATCAAGGATTCAAATGCTCAAATGTAGAACTTGGCATGGCCATTTCTCCCTAGGACACTTTAATGGGTCAGCCAAATTGCCTCACTGTTGTCTGTGTCCTCTGTTACCTTAGAGACAAGAGGAGTCTTGAGGGATCTTGTGCTCACCTAGGACTTGTGAGTCCCTCCCATTGCCATGGTAGCAGTAGAGCTGCTGCTGTGTCTTGTTGCTGTACGGGAAGAGGAGGCTAGAGATCCAACGGGGACACGTGACATGCCTCGTAAGAGCTGCCGTTACTGAAAGACCCCGCGCACGACAGAACCATAGGAAGTCCACAAGCATCAGGACCAGTACCAAGGACCCATAGAGCAGAACCACAGTCTGGAACAGGGACCTGTAGCTGTATTGGAATCAAAACAGAAAGCTCTCATGAAGAACTAGAGCCAAGCTTTCCAGTGGTCAATGACTATGATGCTTCCATGAAAGTCATTTTTGCAGACAGTGCCCAAAGTTTAGGATAATAATTTGATTTGATCAGTTTCCCACAAAAAATAAAACAAATAAACATCCATAACAACAATGCAAAAATAACAACACAGGAAATATCAATATGATCAAAGCCCATAAGTGTTCCAAGGCTGAAATGAGTCACAAACAACACCATCTGTCTCTAATATATTCCTAACAGCTTGTTTAATGAATTATTGAAGTGTCAGTTTTGCTTATATTTCCACAAAAGCAACAAGTATAGGGTGTGAAGTATGTTGTATCAACCAAAGCCTACCATACGCTCACTCAATCTAAGGAAAAACACAACATAAATGCTGGATAGAAAGTTCTGCTCTCCTAGGGTAGCCATACTAGCCTACAGGTTTAGGTGAGTATGGTTACTAACCTGTAAACAGGTTCTTTGGAGTTCACTCTGGTCCCTGTCTGACTGCTGTTCAGTGCTATTGTGGTACTGGGAACGTGGGCAGCACTGTTTGAGCCCCAGACCCTCTCCTTGCCCAACAGAAGGACAGGTCAGGGGGTCAGAGAGGCGGGGACAGTGAAACCCTGTGGTGACCGCCCAGTGGTCAGAGTAGGCCTCACACAGCATAGCTCCACACCCTACACCCTATTAGGATTTCTGCCAATAAAAGCAGCTTGTTAGTTGCATATAAGATATGTAAGACAATTGTTAGTTACAATTGTTAGTAATAGGTGACTTAATTAATATTACAAATTAAATCAATCACATTTTATTTGTCACATACTGGGATACAACAGGTAAAACTATCAGTGAAATTCTTACTTACAGGTCCTTTTTCCAACAAGGCAGTAATTAAAGATAAAGAGGATTTAATTAAGATAGAAGGATAAAGTGGATAGCCTTACCTGGTTTAAGTCCACAGTATTCCCCTGCCTTTGGTTTGTGCTTCGTGTGGCTTATGTATGATGTGAGAGCAGGAAACTTACCTGGCATTCCACAGGGAATGCTCACCTAGGGATCTGCCTTGTAACATGGCAAAAACCTTTGCATGTCCTGTTTACCTCCCTATCTGGTCCCTTATCATCCCTAAATCCTTTTCCAAACCTTCCTCCCAATCCAGTCATCATCCATCACTAGTAGATAATTAGCTGAATAGTCAGGCACTCTGCTATATGTTTATGTCATAATACTCTGCAATATAATAAAAATGAAGGATATTTTTTATTAAACAAAAGAACACATTCTCAGATGGACCAAATGTTATCAAAACATATTTCACAAAGTTCATCATAATGTAACAACTTTTCTGAGTGCACATAAAAAAAATCGATTTAAGATATAGATGGTTATTTAATCATTGGCTTTTGAGTACATCCCACAAAGCTTTGCAGGTCTCAATCAATCGCGCTAGGCTAAAACAAAAGATGATGAATACGTTAAAATAAATGGTCAGTTCCTGTCAAATCCAAATTTGATTTGTCACATAGACATGGTTAGCAGATGTTTCCGCGAGTGTAGTCGAAATGGCTTGTACTTCTAGTTCCATAATGCATTAATAATCAACAAGTAATCTCTAACAATTCCAAACTACTGTCTTATACACAGTGTAAGGGGATAAAGAATATGTACATAAAGATATATGAATGGGTGATGGTACAGAGCAGCATAGGCTCTACAGTAGATGGTATCGAGTACAGTATATACATATGAGATGAGTATGTAAACAAAGTGGCATAGTTAAAGTGGCTAGTGATACATGTATTACATAAGGATGCAGTAGATGATATAGAGTACAGTATATACGTATGCATATGAGATAAATAATGTAGGGTATGTAAACATTATATTAGGTAGCATTGTTTAAAGTGGCTAGTGATATATTTTACATAATTTCCCATCAATTCCCATTATTAACATTTACATTTACATTTAAGTCATTTAGCAGACGCTCTTATCCAGAGCGACTTACAAATTGGTGCATTCACCTTATGACATCCAGTGGAACAGCCACTTTACAATAGTGCATCTAAATCTTTTTAAGGGGGGGGTGAGAAGGATTACTTTATCCTATCCTAGGTATTCCTTAAAGAGGTGGGGTTTCAGGTGTCTCCGGAAGGTGGTGATTGACTCCGCTGTCCTGGCGTCGTGAGGGAGTTTGTTCCACCTTTGGGGGCCAGAGCAGCGAACAGTTTTGACTGGGCTGAGCGGGAACTGTACTTCCTCAGTGGTAGGGAGGCGAGCAGGCCAGAGGTGGATGAACGCAGTGCCCTTGTTTGGGTGTAGGGCCTGATCAGAGGCTGGAGGTACTGAGGTGCCGTTCCCCTCACAGCTCCGTAGGCAAGCACCATGGTCTTGTAGCGGATGCGAGCTTCAACTGGAAGCCAGTGGAGAGAGCGGAGGAGCGGGGTGACGTGAGAGAACTTGGGAAGGTTGAACACCAGATGGGCTGCGGCGTTCTGGATGAGTTGTAGGGGTTTAATGGCACAGGCAGGGAGCCCAGCCAACAGCGAGTTGCAGTAATCCAGACGGGAGATGACAAGTGCCTGGATTAGGACCTGCGCCGCTTCCTGTGTGAGGCAGGGTCGTACTCTGCGGATGTTGTAGAGCAAATCAAATCAAATCAAATCAAATTTTATTTGTCACATACACATGGTTAGCAGATGTTAATGCGAGTGTAGCGAAATGCTTGTGCTTCTAGTTCCGACAATGCAGTGATAACCAACAAGTAATCTAACTAACAATTCCAAAACTACTGTCTTATACACAGTGTAAGGGGATATGAACATGTACATAAGGATATGAATGAGTGATGGTACAGAGCCTTTATACAGTAGATGGTATCAGTACAGTATATACATATGAGATGAGTGTGTAGACAAAGTAAACAAAGTGGCATAGTTAAAGTGGCTAGTGATACATGTGTTACAAGGATGCAGTCGATGATGTAGAGTACAGTATATACATATGCATATGAGATGAATAATGTAGAGGTAAGTAACATTATATAAGGTAGCATTGTTTAAAGTGGCTAGTGATATATTTGTCATTTCCCATCAATTTCCATTATTAAAATGGCTGGAGTTGGGTCAGTGTCAATGACAGTGTGTTGGCAGCAGCCACTCAGTGTTAGTGGTGGCTGTTTAACAGTCTGATGGCCTTGAGATAGAAGCTGTTTTTCAGTCTCTCGGTCCCAGCTTTGATGCACCTGTACTGACCTCGCCTTCTGGATGATAGCGGGGTGAACAGGCAGTGGTTCGGGTGGTTGATGTCCTTGATAATCTTTATGGCCTTCCTGTAACAACGGGTGGTGTAGGTGTCCTGGAGGGCAGGTAGTTTGCCCCGGTGATGCGTTGTGCAGTCCTCACTACCCTCTGGAGAGCCTTACGGTTGAGAGGCGGAGCAGTTGCCCGTACCAGGCGGTGATACAGCCCGCCAGGATGCTCTCGATTGTGCATCTGTAGAAGTTTGTGAGTGCTTTTGGTGACAAGCCGAATTTCTTCAGCCTCCTGAGGTTGAATAGGCGCTGCTGCGCCTTCTTCACGACGCTGTCAGTGTGAGTGGACCAATTCAGTTTGTCTGTGATGTGTATGCCGAGGAACTTAAAACTAGCTACCCTCTCCACTACTGTTCCATCGATGTGGATAGGGGGGTGTTCCCTCTGCTGTTTCCTGAAGTCCACAATCATCTCCTTAGTTTTGTTGACGTTGAGTGTGAGGTTATTTTCCTGACACCACACTCCGAGGGCCCTCACCTCCTCCTGTAGGCCGTCTCGTCGTTGTTGGTAATCAAGCCTACCACTGTTGTGTCGTCCGCAAACTTGATGATTGAGTTGGAGCGTGCGTGGACGCAGTCGTGGGTGAACAGGGAGTACAGGAGAGGGCTCAGAAAGCACCCTTGTGGGGCCCCCGTGTTGAGGATCAGCGGGGGAGGAGATGTTGTTGCCTACCCTCACCACCTGGGGCGGCCCGTCAGGAAGTCAGTACCCAGTTGCACAGGGGCGGGGTCGAGACCCAGGGTCTCGAGCTTGATGACGAGCTTGGAGGGTACTATGGTGTTGAATGCCGAGCTGTAGTCGATGAACAGCATTCTCACATAGGTATTCCTCTTGTCCAGGTGGGTTAGGGCAGTGTGCAGTGTGGTTGAGATTGCATCGTCTGTGGACCTATTTGGGCGGTAAGCAAATTGGAGTGGGTCTAGGGTGTCAGGTAGGGTGGAGGTGATATGGTCCTTGACTAGTCTCTCAAAGCACTTCATGATGACGGAAGTGAGTGCTACGGGGCGGTAGTCGTTTAGCTCAGTTACCTTAGCTTTCTTGGGAACAGGAACAATGGTGGCCCTCTTGAAGCATGTGGGAACAGCAGACTGGTATAGGGATTGATTGAATATGTCCGTAAACACACCGGCCAGCTGGTCTGCGCATGCTCTGAGGCGCGGCTGGGGATGCCGTCTGGGCCTGCAGCCTTGCGAGGGTTAACACGTTTAAATGTCTTACTCACCTCGGCTGCAGTGAAGGAGAGACCGCATGTTTCCGTTGCAGGCCGTGTCAGTGGCACTGTATTGTCCTCAAAGCGGGCAAAAAGTTATTTAGTCTGCCTGGGAGCAAGACATCCTGGTCCGTGACTGGGCTGGATTTCATCTTGTAGTCCGTGATTGACTGTAGACCCTGCCACATGCCTCTTGTGTCTGAGCCATTGAATTGAGATTCCACTTTGTCTCTGTACTGACGCTTAGCTTGTTTAATAGCCTTACGGAGGAATAGCTGCACTGTTTGTATTCAGTCATATTGCCAGACACCTTGCCTGATTAAGCAGTCCTTCCCCGGGAGGAAGAGCAGCTCCGTCTTGCCGAGTTCTGCCCGAGGTGGTGATCCGT
>NW_025752980.1:0-11541 GCF_021184085.1 Oncorhynchus gorbuscha
CCCCTCCCATTGTCCAGTAGTCTTCCTCCACCCCTCCCATTGTCCAGTAGTCTTCCTCCACCCCTCCCATTGTCCAGTAGTCTTCCTCCACCCCTCCCACTGTCCAGTAGTCTTCCTCCACCCCTCCCACTGTCCAGTAGTCTTCCTCCACCCCTCCCACTGTCCAGTAGTCTTCCCTCACCCTCCTGCACTGTCCAGTAGTCTTCCACCCCTCCCACTGTCCAGTAGTCTTCTCCACCCCTCCCACTCACTGTCCAGTAGTCTTCTCCACCCCTCCCACTGTCCAGTAGTCTTCCTCCACTCCTCCCACTGTCCAGTAGTCTTCCTCCTCCACCTCCCATTGTCCAGTAGTCTTCCTCCACCCCTCCCACTGTCCAGTAGTCTTCCTCCACCCCTCCCACTGTCCAGTAGTTCCCCTCCACCTCCCATTGTCCAGTAGTCTTCTCCACTCCCATTGTCCAGTAGTCTTCCTCCACCCCTCCCATTGTCCAGTAGTCTTCCTCCACCTCCCATTGTCCAGTAGTCTTCTCCCACTTTCCCATTGTCCAGTAGTCTTCCTCCACCCTCCCACTGTCCAGTAGGTCTTTCCTCCACCCTCCCATGTCCAGTAGTCTTCTCCACCCCTCCCATTGTCCAGTAGTCTTCCTCCACCCCTCCCATTGTCCAGTAGTCTTCCTCCACCCTCCCACTGTCCAGTAGTCTTCCTCCACCCTCTCCCATTGTCCAGTAGTCTTCCTCCACCCTCCCACTGTCCAGTAGTCTTCCTCCACCCCTCCCATTGTCCAGTAGTCTTCCTCCACCCCTCCCATTGTCCAGTAGTCTTCCCTCCACCCCTCCCATTGTCCAGTAGTCTTCCTCCACCCTCCCTCCAGTAGTCTTTCCACCCCTCCCATTGTCCAGTAGTCTTCTCCACTCCCTCCCACTGTCCAGTAGTCTTCCTCCCCCCTCCCATTGTCCAGTAGTCTTCCTCCACCCCTCCCACTGTCCAGTAGTCTTCCTCCACCCTCCCATTGTCCAGTAGTCTTCCCTCCACCCTCCCATTGTCCAGTAGTCTTCCTCCACCCTCCCATTGTCCAGTAGTCTTCCTCCACCCTCCCATTGTCCAGTAGGTCTTCCTCCACCCTCCCATTGTCCAGTAGTCTTCCTCCACTCTCCCATTGTCCAGTAGTCTTCCTCCACCTCCCATTGTCCAGTAGTCTTCCTCCACCCCTCCCATTGTCCAGTAGTCTTCCTCCACTTCCATTGTCCAGTAGTCTTTCTCCACCCTCCCCATTGTCCAGTAGTCTTCTTCCACCCTCCCATTGTCCAGTAGTCTTCCTCCACCCCTCCCATTGTCCAGTAGTCTTCCTCCACCCCTCCCATTGTCCAGTAGTCTTCCTCCACCCTCCCACTGTCCAGTGGTCTTCTCCACCTCCCACTGTCCAGTAGTCTTCCTCCACTCCCCTCCCACTGTCCAGTAGTCTTCCTCCACCCTCCCACTGTCCAGTAGTCTTCCTCCACCCCTCCCATTGTCCAGTAGTCTTCCTCCACCCCTCCCACTGTCCAGTAGTCTTCCTCACCCTCCCATTGTCCAGTAGTCTTCCTCCACCCCTCCCATTGTCCAGTATGTTCCTCCACCCTCCCACTGTCCAGTAGTCTTCCTCCACCCTCCCATTGTCCAGTAGTCTTCCTCCACCCCTCCCACTGTCCAGTAGTCTTCCTCCACCCTCCCATTGTCCAGTAGTCTTCCCTCCACCCCTCCCATTGTCCAGTAGTCTTCCTCCACCCCTCCCATTGTCCAGTAGTCTTCCCTCCACCCCTCCCACTGTCCAGTAGTCTTCCTCCACCCCTCCCATTGTCCAGTAGTCTTCCTCCAATTTCCCATTGTCCAGTGAGTCCTCCCGCCTCCCCCACTGTCCAGTAGTCTTCCTCCACCCCTCCCATTGTCCAGTAGTCTTCCTCCCCTCCAGTCTTCCTTCCCATTGTCCAGTAGTCTTCTCTCCACCTCCCACTGTCCAGTAGTCTTCCTCCACCTCCCATGTCCAGTAGTTCCTCCACCCCTCTCCATTGTCCAGTATCTTCCCTCCACCCCTCCCATTGTCCAGTAGTCTTCTCCACCCCCTCCCATTGTCCAGTAGTCTTCCTCCACCCTCCCACATTGTCCAGTGTCTTCTCCACCCCTCCACTGTCCAGTAGCTCCTCCACCCCTCCATTTGTCAGTAGTCTTCCTCCCATTGTCCAGTAGTCTTTCTCCACCCCTCCCATTGTCCAGTAGTCTTCCTCCACCCCTCCCACCTCTCCTCCCAGGAGCGTTTGTCCAGTAGTCTTATCACCCCTCCCATTGTCCAGTAGTCTTCCTCCACCCTCCCATTGTCCAGTAGTCTTCCTCCACCCCTCCCATTGTCCAGTAGTCTTCCTCCACCCCTCCCATTGTCCAGTAGTCTTCCTCCACCCCTCCCATTGTCCAGTAGTCTTCTCCACCCTCCCATTGTCCAGTGGTCTTCCTCCACCCTCCCACTGTCCAGTAGTCTTCCTCCACCCCTCCCAGCTGTCAGTAGTCTTCCTCCACCCCCTCCCACTGTCCAGTAGTCTTCCTCCACCCCCCTCCCACTGTCCAGTAGTCTTCCCTCCACCCCTCCCCATTGTCCAGTAGTCTTCAGTGGTCCTCCACCTCCCACTGTCCAGTAGTCTTCCTCCACCCCATTGTCCAGTAGTCTTTGTCCAGCAGTCTTCCCTCCACCCCTCCCCAATAGTCTTCCCACTGCCCAGTAGTCTTCCTCCACCCTCCCACTGTCCAGTAGTCTTCCTCCACCCCTCCCATTTGTCCAGTAGTCTTCCCTCCACCCCTCCCACTGTCCAGTAGTCTTCCTCCACCCTCCCATTTGTCCAGTAGTCTTCCTCCACAGTAGTCTTCCTCTCCACTGTCCAGTAGTCTTCCCATTGTCCACTCCACCCCCCCACTGTCCAGCAGTCTTCCTCCCCCTCCCACTGTCCAGTAGTCTTCCTCCACCCCTCCCATTGTCCAGTAGTCTTCCTCCACCTCCCACTGTCCAGTAGTCCTCCCACTGTCCAGTAGTCTTCCTCCCACCCCTCCCACTGTCCACCCTCCCAGTAGTAGTCTTCCTCCACCCTCCCATTGTCCAGTAGTCTTCCTCCACCCCTCCCATTGTCCAGTAGTCTTCCCTCCACCCCTCCCACTGTCCAGTAGTCTTCCTCCACCCCTCCCATTGTCCAGTAGTCTTCCTCCACCCCTCCCATTGTCCAGTAGTCTTCCTCCACCCCTCCCACTGTCCAGTAGTCTTCTTCCCACTGTCCAGCAGTCTCCTCCACCCTCCCATTGTCCAGTAGTCTTCCTCCACCCCTCCCATTGTCCAGTAGTCTTCCTCCACCCTCCCATTGTCCAGTAGTCTTCCTCCACCCCTCCCACTGTCCAGTAGTCTTCCTCCACCCCTCCCATTGTCCAGTAGTCTTCCTCCACCCCTCCCACTGTCCAGTAGTCTTCCTCCACCCTCCCATTGTCCAGTAGTCTTCCTCCACCCCTCCCATTGTCCAGTAGTCTTCCTCCACCCCTCCCATTGTCAGTAGTCTTCCTCCACCCCTCCCACTGTCCAGTAGTCTTCCTCCACCCTCCCATTGTCCAGTAGTCTTCCTCCACCCTCCCACTGTCCAGTAGTCTTCCTCCACCCTCCCATTGTCCAGTAGTCTTTCTCCACCCCTCCCACTGTCCAGTAGTCTTCCTCCACCCCTCCCATTGTCCAGTAGTCTTCCTCCAGGCAGCTCATTGTCCAGTAGTCTTCCTCCACCCCTCCCATTGTCCAGTAGTCTTCCTCCACCCCTCCCATTGTCCAGTAGTCTTCCTCCACCCCTCCCATTGTCCAGTAGTCTTCCTCATTAGTGTGTGTGTGAGTGCATACCAAACCGGAAAGAAATCCCACCTTCCCTTTATTCTATCAACCCGCAGTAATGCGCCCAGATGCAGCTCTGTGTGTGTGTGTGTGTGTGTGTGTGTGTGTGTGTGTGTGTGTGTGTGTGTGTGTGTGTGTGTGTGTGTGTGTGTGTGTGTGTGTGTGTGTGTGTGTGTGTGTGTGCGTGCGTGCGTGTGTGTGTGTGTGTGCGTGCGTGTGTGTGCGTGCAGGCCCTGGGCCTGGTGTTAGCATTACATGCTAATTGATTCCATATGAGCCACAGCGAGCTATGGGAGAGAAAGGCTGGGAGCTCAGACTAGCCTAATACACCCTCTGAAACTCACACCTGAAATACACAGCCACATCTGCACGCAATGCACACATGCTCAGAAAAAGCTGGACTCGACAATGTTAATCTCTATCATACGCCCACACACGCACACACACACACACACACACACACACACACACACACACACACACACACACACACACACACACACACACACACACACACACACACACACACACACACACACACACACACACACACACACACACACACACACACACACACACACTCCTGGCTTCCCTGGCGCGCCGGCTTCACGCTGCTTGATTACGGTGCACCATGCTAGGACGAGTGTTTACCACCGCAGTGTGCACCTGTGTCTGAGGACGCTAGAGTTTTCACAGGAAGTGGAGGGAGTTGGAGGGACTCTGAGTCCCGGGCTGCAGCGGAGGGTGACCAAGGCCGTGCGGGGAGGCTAGGATCCCGGGGAGAGGAGGAGAGCCAAGTCAGGAGGGAGGGAAATCACAGCCCTAGGGGTGGGGTAGGGAGGCTAGGATCCCGGGGAGAGGAGGAGAGGCCAAGTCAGGAGGGAGGGAAATCACAGCCCTAGGGGGTGAGGTAGGGAGCTAGGGTCAGGGAGGGAGAAGAGAGGCCACGTCAGGGGGTAGGGGGACTCAGTTGACACCTATCCAGAGGGCAAGTCGAGGGGAGGGTCCCGGCGAAGTAGAGGAGAAACAGGAAAGGAACAACCATATTTTGTCTCAGAAAACACAACTTCCTGTTGAAATAGACCTCTTGTGGTCAGTCCCTTCACATACCTCCCAAATGGTGGTTATGGGCCCTGAATCTAAGTAATTGCACTGTGTAGGGAATAGGGTGCTATTTGTGACTCAGCAGTGGCCGTTTCTACAGTTCTACTATCAAAATGAACCAAAATGAATCAACCACAGTCACTCTAAAGCCCAACCACAGTCACTCTCCTAAAGCCCAACCACAGTCACTCTCCTAGCGCCCCAACCAAAGTCACTCCTAACACCCAACCACAGTCACTCAAAGCCCAACCACAGTCACTCTCTAAAGCCCAACACAGTCACTCTCTAACGCCCAACCAAAGTCACTCTAACGCCCAACACAGTCACTTAACGCCCAACCACAGTCACTCTAAAGCCCAACCACAGTCACTCTCTAATGCCCAACCAAAGTCACTTAACGCCAACCACAGTCACTCTCTTAACGCCCAGCACAGTCACTCTCTAACACCCAACCACCGTCACTCTAACGCCCAACCACAGTCACTCTTAACGCCCAACCACAGTCACTCTCTAACACCCAACCACAGTCACTCTAACGCCCAACCAGCATCACTCGCTAACGCCCAACCACAGTCACTCTAACGCCCAACCACAGTCCTCTGTGCCCAACCACAGTCACTCTAACACCCAACCACAGTCACTCTAACGCCCAGCCACAGTCACTCTAACACCCAACCACAGTCACTCTTAACGCCCAACCAGCTACTAATGCCCAACCACAGTCACTCTAATGCCCAACCCACAGTCACTCTAATGCCCAACCACAGTCACCTAATGCCCAACCACAGTCACTCTAATGTCACCCAACCACAGTCAGTCCTCTATTAACCACAGTCAGGAGAATTGCCTCCACCTTAGCCTCCCCATCCTGTCTGCCACACGAACATACCTAGTCCAGCCTAACATACCTAGTCCATCCTAACATACCTAGTCCATCCTAACATACCTAGTCCAGCCTAACATACCTAGTCCATCCTAACATACCTAGTCCAGCCTAACATACTTAGTCCATCCTAACATACCTAGTCCAGCATAACATACCTAGTCCAGCCTAACATACCTAGTCCAGCCTAACATACCTAGTCCATCCTAACATACCTAGTCCAGCCTAACATACCTAGTCCAGCCTAACATACCTAGTCCAGCCTTTGATAGCCCCCTCCTCAGCCACTAGCTTCCTCCTCATCCGCTAGCCTCCTCCTCATCTGCTAGCCCCCTCCTCATCCTCTAGCCCCCTCCTCATCCTCTAGCCTCCTCCTCATCCGCTAGCCTCCTCCTCATCTGCTAGCCCCCTCCTCATCCTCTAGCCCCCTCCTCATCCTCTAGCCTCCTCCTCAGCCACTACCCTCCTCCTCAGCCACTAGCCTACTCCTCATCTGCTAGCTTCCTCCTCATCCTCTAGCCTCCTCCTCAGCCACTAGCCTCCTCCTCATCCGCTAGCCTCCTCCCTCCCAGCCACTAGCCTCCCCTCCTCATCCGTAGCCTCCTCCTCAGCCGCTAGCCCCCTCCTCATCCTCTAGCCTCCTCCTCATCCGTGAGCCTCCTCCTCATTCGCTAGCCTCCTACTCAGCCGCTACACTCCTCCTCCTCCTCCAGCCTCCTCCTCATTTGCTAGCAACCTCCTCATCAGCTAGCCCCCTCCTCAGCCACTACCCTCCTCCTCATCCGCTCAGCCTCCACCTCATCTGCTAGCCTCCTCCTCATCCGTTCGCCTCCTCTCAGCCGCTAGCCTCCTCCTCATCCATCGCTAGCCCCCTCCCCTCATCCTCTAGCCCCCTCCTCATCCTCTAGCCTCCTCCTCAGCCGCTAGCCTCCTCCTCATCCCTAGCCTCCCCTCCTCATCCGCCAGCCTCCCTCCTCATTCACTAGCCTCCTACTCAGCCGCTACACTCCTCCTCCTCCTCTAGCCTCCTCCTCATTTGCTAGCAACCTCCTCATCAGCTAGCCTCCTCCTCATCCCTAGCCTCCACCTCATCTGCTCGCCTCCTCCTCATCCGTTAGCCTCCTCCTCAGCCGCTAGCCTCCTCCTCATCAGCTAGCCCTCCTCATCCGCTAGCCCCCTCCTCATCCTCTAGCCTCCTCCTCATCCGCTAGTCTCCTCCTCATCCCCTAGCCTCTTCCTCAGCCGCTAGCCTAATTACAGAGACAGTCTCGGTCTTGGGTTTGGGATGGTGGTGGCTTTGAACACCAGGCTAAGGCTCTGAGTGAACCACACGGGAGAGGAGAGAGGATAGAGGAGAAACCCACAGGCCGACTTTCCTCTTTCCTCTGGAAAAACCGAAAGACCCCAATTTTTGCTTGTTTACACTGCTGCCTCCAAATGAATTCAAGATGGTGGCTGGACTAGTGGAAAACCAGCCAGCAGGGATTTGATCAAAGACATTCGATTCAGCAATTTGGAGTTTTTAATTGACCACTAATTAGGTCAAATTAACCCGGCAAAGGTTGGCCTCATTGCCAAGAGCAGAGAGAGAGAGAGAGGGGGAGTGTGTGTCTGTCTCTCTCTCTGTGTGTGTGTGTGTGTGTGTGTGTGTGTGTGTGTGTGTGTGTGTGTGTGTGTGTGTGTGTGTGTGTGTGTGTGTGTGTGTGTGTGTCTCTCTCTCTCTCTCTGTGTGTGTGTGTGTGTGTGTGTGTGTGTGTGTGTGTGTGTGTGTGTGTGTGTGTGTGTGTGTGTGTGTGTGTGTGTGTGTGTGTGTGTGTGTGTGTGTAAGGCAGGTGGGTGAGGCAGGGGTTAGAGGGGGCAGAACCCGTCCTAACACAGAACTCCAGGCTAGTACAGAGAGGTGATTCTAGGGCAGTGCCAGGCTAGTACAGAGGTGATTCTAGGGCAGTGCCAGGCTAGTACAGAGAGGTGATTCTAGGGCAGTGCCAGGCTAGTACAGAGAGGTGATTCTAGGGCAGTGCCAGGCTAGTACAGAGAGGTGCCCAAGTGTCAGAGCCCTGTTGTGGAATGCATCTGAAATCATTCCGATAGTTCCGTATAGAGTTCTATTGTTTATGCAGATCTATGGTTTAAACAGTAGGATGCCAACAGCATGGAACAGCACAATATAAGCCTGTTATTGTTGTTGTATTCTTTGGAAATCCTTGTAATTGACAACAAATGCAAATGAAGGAATTTCTTTGTGAGTATTGTCTGTTTTGATTGTGAGAAGAGGAAAACAGCTCGGACAAAGCTTTGGGTTTTGGCCGGGGTGTAAGGCCGTCATTGTAAGTAAGAATTTGTTCTTAATTAACTGACTTGCCTAGATAAATAAAGTTAAATAAATTAAAATACACATTTTGAGAGATGTAGACCCAGACAGCGAGACAGGAATGTGTACTATACACACTGACAAACACCCTGAGGAAAAATTAATCACACTAATAAAAACCACAATGGTCAAAGTAGGAAATCAAATAACGAATCAATCCCTCTCTAACCCAACCCCCCCCAATCCCTCTCCCTCTCTAACCCAACCCCCAATCCCTCTCTAACCCAACCCCCCAATCCCTCTCTAACCCAACCCCCCCCCCAATCCCTCTCTAACCCAACCCCCCCCCCAATCCCTCTCTAACCCAACCCCCCCCAATCCCTCTCTAACCCAACCCCCCAATCCCTCTCTAACCCAACCCCCCCAATCCCTCTCTAACCCAACCCCCCCCAATCCCTCTCTCTAACCCAACCCCCCAACCTAACCCAACCCCCAATCCCCCCAACCCCCAAAAAAAATAACACATTTATTTTAAGAATGACCACAAAATGACATAATAATTCCCCTAAGAATCATAAATGATCATACTAAATTAAATAAATGACTCTCAGAAAATTCCCACTTACATTCTCTACAGAAAAGAAAGCTATAATTGTATGACATCTATTCTGGTTAAGGAGACCAGGCGATCAATGACATCCTATACGAACCCTATATAGATCATTCTGACAGTAAGGAAATATCTGGCTCTATCCCATATATGGCACCCTATTCCCTATAGTGCACTACTTTTGACCAGAGCCAATAGGAAATAAGGATGCAAGTCTCTGCATTTGTTTGGCACGGATGTGGGAGGTGGGGGTGGGGGGTTCCCAATCAATTTCTTTGGGAAGGAAATCTTGAAATCCATCCGGCCATATTCCTTAATCTCTCCTCCGAGGTTAGACCTCCACCTCATTTCAATGGAGGGAATAGAATAGGAGAATGTGGATGCAGTGCTGAGCCACACATTTCTTAGAGTAAATATAATGTACTTTATAATGGCCCTCCAAGCACACAGGGCAAACAGGAAATAGCTTTGGGGACGGACGTGTGTGTGTGTGTGTGTGTGTGTGTGTGTGTGTGTGTGTGTGTGTGTGTGTGTGTGTGTGTGTGTGTGTGTGTGTGTGTGTGTGTGTGTGTGTGTGTGTGTGTGTGTGTGTGTGTGTGTGTGTGTGTGTGTGTGTGTGAGGCATAGTCTGGGAAGCCATCTCGGGCCATGACAGCTAATAAGGTCCTCTCTCTCTGTCACAGGAAAAATGGACATCAGAAAAAGTCTCATTGCTTTTCAAAATGAAGGAGGCTCAATAACCACACACACACACACACACACACACACACACACACACACACACACACACACAAAACACACACACACACACACACACGAACCAACACACACAAAACCATGACAGGATTCAGAAACAAAAGAGCTAACTGAATAAGAATAAGAATGTTACTGAGCTGAAATGAGAGAAAAATAAGGGAGGAAGAGAAAAGAAAGGAGGAAATGAGAGACTCCATGTTGGATATTCAGGAGTAGAGTTGAGAGGCTCCATGTTTATTCAGGGGTAGAGTTGAGTTAAGGTGAGGAAATGAGAGACTCCATGTTGGATATTCAGGGGTAGAGTTGAGTTATCCAGGGAATTGAAAGGACAGGAAATGAGAGACTCCATGTTGGATATTCAGGGGTAGAGTTGAGTTATCCAGGGAATTGAAAAGGACGAAATGAGAGACTCCATGTTGATATTCAGGGGTAGAGTTGAGTTATCCAGGGAATTGAAAAGACAGGAGAATGTTGGATATTCAGGGGGTAGAGTTGAGTTATCCAGGGAATTGAAAAGAGAGAAATGAGAGACTCCATGTTGGATATTCAGGGGTAAGTTGGTTATCCAGGGAATTGAAAAGAGAGGAAATGAGAGACTCCATGTTGGATATTCAGGAGTAGTTATCCAGGGTTGAGTTTATTCAGGGTAGAGTTGATTAAGGAATTGAAAGGACAGGAAATGAGAGACTCCATGTTGGATATTCAGGGGTAGAGTTGAGTTATCCAGGAATTGAAATGTTGGATTCAGGGGTAGAGTTGAGTTATCCAGGGAATTGAAAGAGGAAATGAGAGACTCCATGTTGGATATTCAGGGGTAGAGTTGAGTTATCCAGGGAATTGAAAGGACAGGAAATGAGAGACTCCATGTTGGATATTCAGGGGTAGAGGAGTTATCCAGGGAAGTGAAAAGGTTGAGATCATGTTGGATATTCAGGGGGAAGTTATCCAGGGAATTGAAAGGACAGGAAATGAGAGACTCCATGTTGGATATTCAGGGGTAGAGTTGAGTTATCCAGGGGAATTGAAAAGGACAGGAAAATGAGAGACTCCATGTTGGACAGGAAATGAAATGAGAGACTCCATGTTGGATATTCAGGGTAGAGTTGAGTTATCCAGGAATTGAAAGGACAGAAATGAGAGACTCCATGTTGGATATTCAGGGTAGAGTTGAGTTATCAGGAATTGTAAGGAGAGGAAATGAGAGACTCCATGTTGGATATTCAGGGGTAGAGTTGAGTTATCCAGGAATTGAAAGGTGAGGAAATGAGAGACTCCATGTTGGATATTCAGGGTAGAGTTGAGTTATCCAGGAATTGAAAGGACAGGAAATGAGAGACTCCATGTTGGATATTCAGGGGTAGAGTTGAGTTATCCAGGGAAATTGAAAAGGAGAGGAAATGAGAGACTCCATGTTGGATATTCAGGGGTGAGTTGAGTTATCCAGGGAATTGAAAGGACAGGAAATGAGAGACTCCATGTTGAATATTCAGGGGTAGAGTTGAGTTATCCAGGGAATTGAAAAGGACAGAAATGAGAGACTCCATGTTGATATTCAGGGGTAGAGTTGAGTTATCCAGGAATTGAAAGGACGAAATGAGAGACTCCATGTTGATATTCAGGGGGTAGAGTTGAGTTATCAAGGAGTGAAAGGACGGAAATGAGAGACTCATGTTGGATATTCAGGAATTGAAAGGACAGGAAATGAGAGACTCCATGTTGGATATTCAGGGGTAGATTGAGTTATCCAGGGAATTGAAAGGACAGGAAATGAGAGACTCCATGTTGGATATTCAGGGGTAGAGTTGAGTTATCCAGGGAATTGAAAGAGAAGAAATGAGAGACTCCCATGTTGGATATTCAGGGGTAGAGTTGAGTTATCCAGGGAATTGAAAAGAGAGGAAATGAGACTCCATGTTGG
This sequence comes from Oncorhynchus gorbuscha, assembly GCF_021184085.1. NCBI lineage: Eukaryota > Metazoa > Chordata > Actinopteri > Salmoniformes > Salmonidae > Oncorhynchus > Oncorhynchus gorbuscha. Next base: position 11,467 of record NW_025752980.1, read on the forward strand.
ATATTCAGGGGGTAGAGTTGAGTTATCCAGGAATTGTAAGGAGAGGAAATGAGAGACTCCATGTTGGATATTCAG
>NW_025752981.1:0-11535 GCF_021184085.1 Oncorhynchus gorbuscha
TAGTGAAAAGCCTACAAGGAGAATATATGTTTTAATGTTGTATTGGAAGATGAGAAGAATGTTAGCACTGCCAAATGCAGGCTACTGTACAACTCCATATTCAGGTGGGATGCAATTTTTTACACATTTATTTATAATATATATATTTTGTATTATTATTGCTGTATGTCATTGTTATTATTGTAAGCCTATTTATTAATCAAAACCAGATTTTGAAATATGCAAAACCTGTTTGTTTAATTCTGTTGAGACATTTTCATTGGTTAGTTACATTTGATCATCTGTCTTTTTATTTGTGTGCTCCATATTTAGTTAGGTTATAAGTAGGTCTGTTGTAAAATAAATAACATTAGCCTATTTCCTGTCATTTGTTGAAGTACGATAGGCACTTGCTTTTGTTGGTAATTGCGGCAATATAGCCTGTTCAGAGCTTTGTAAAGGTTTAAACCATATTTCATTTTGTTGAGTCATTTTCTTTTGCCTAATTAAGTTCAAACTGTTATGTTGTGTTTGCCGTAAGATAATAGCCTACTCCTATATTCCTATAAACAATGGCTTGAACTTTTTGATATTGCCCTAATAAAGTTAAGAAACATTTTGTGGTTTGCTGTGGTGTGGCTATTAAGCTTTAGCTACTTTAAGCCTATGATATGAAGTGGTGTGTGGTGTGGCTATTATTAAGCTTTAGCTACTTTAAGCCTATGATATGAAGGCAGTGCACACCAGCGCTCCAACTGACTCTGACAGTTGAACTTGATGTGAGGAAGAATGTTTCACGCCTATCAGATTTATACCTTTTAATCTAACAATAACTTTGCACGCCCAATTTTTCAGTTTTTGATTTGTTAAAAAAGTTTGAAATATCCAATAAATGTGATTCCCTTCATGATTGTGTCCCACTTGTTGTTGATTCTTCCAAAAATACAGTTTTTATATCTTTATGTTTTGAAGCCTGAAATGTGGCAAAAGGCGCAAAGTTCAAGGGCAGATACTTTCGCAAGGCACTGTAGATAATGCTTATCTTCATACAAAATATTTGGATAAACAATGTGCAATTAAGCTCTTTCTGTAAGTATATCTGTATAGCAGATGCAGTAGCCATCTGCCATAAAGAAGTGCATGTTGGTGGTATTGCAAGCTGCTGGCATATCTCTATCGCTCTCTCTCGCTCTATCACTCTAGGGATAGGCCTACACTTCTCTTCCTTTATATAGGCTATATTAAAAAATATATACAGTACCAGTCAAAAGTTTGGACACACCTACTCATTCAAGGTTTTTTATTTTTATTTTTTACTATTTTCTACATTGTAGAATAATAGTGAAGACATCTAAACTATGAAATAACATATGGGTACATGTAGTGACTAAAAAAGTGCCAAACAAATCAAAATATATTTTAGATCTTTTCCTTGATGATAGCTTTGCACACTCTTGGTATTCTCTACCAGAGTCTTTTACAACAGAAGGAGTTCACAAATTCACTCTGTGGTCCAACTCATCCCAAAACATCTCAATTCGGTTGAGGTCGGGTGATTCTGGAGGCCAGGACATCTGATGCAGCACTCCATCACTCTCCTTGGTCAAATAGCCCTTACACAACATGGAGGTGTGTTGGGTCATTGTCCTGTTGAAAAACAAATGATAGTGACACTAGGTGCAAACCAGATGGGATGGCGTATCGCTGCAGAATCCTGTGGTAGCCAAGTTGGTTATAAGTGTGCCTTGAATTCTAAATAAATCACAGACAGTTTCACCAGCAAAGCACCATCACACCTCCTCCTCCATGCTTCATGGTGGGAACCACACATGCAGAGATAATCCGTTCACCTACACTACGTCTTACAAAGACACGGCAGTTGGAACCAAAAATCTAAAGTTTGGACTCATCAGACCAAATGACAGATTTCCACCTGTCTAATGTCCATTGCTCGTGTTTCTTGACCCAAGCATGTCTCTTCTTCTCATTGGTGTCCTTTTGTAGTGGTTTCTTTGCAGCAATTCGACCATTAAGGCCTGATTCATGGGTTATCCTCTGAACAGTTGATGTTGAGTCTGTCACTTGTGTCTGTCACTTGAACTTTGAAGAATTTACTTGGGCTGCAATTTCTGAGGTTGGTAACTCTAATTGATTTATCCTCTGCAGCAGAGGTAACTCTGGGTCTTCCTTTCCTGTGGCGGTCCTCATGAGAGAGTCAGTTTCATCATATCACTTGATAGTTTTTGCGACTGCACTTGAAGCAACTTTCAAAGTTCTTGAAATTTTCCGTATTGACTGTCCGTCATGTCTTAAAGTAATGGACTGTCATTTCTCTTTGCTTATTTGAGTTGTTTTGCAATAATATGGACTTGGTCTTTCACCAAATAGGGCTATCTTCTGTATACCACCCCTATTTAACCTTTATTTAACTAGACAAGTCAGTTAAGAACAAATTCTTATTTTACAATGGCAGCCTACCCTGGCCAGACACTCCCCTAAACCGGACTGCGCTGGGCCAATTGTATGCCGCCCTATGGGACTCCCGATTATAATCTCCAGAAGAGGACTGGCCACCCCTCATAGCCTGGTTCCTCTCTAGGCTTCTTCCTAGGTTCTTGGGAGTTTTCCCTAGCCACCTTGCTTCTACACCTGCATTGCTTGCTGTTTGGGGTTTTAGGCTGGCATTCTGTACAGCACTTTGAGATATCAGCTGATGTAAGAAGGGCTTCATAAATAAATTTGATTTGATTTGAAAACCTGTTTGCAATTATGCTAGCACAGCTGGAAACTGTTGTCCTGATTAAAGAATAAATAAAACTGGCCTTCTTTAGACTAGTTGAGTATCTGGAGCAGCAGCATTTGTGGGATCGTTTACAGGCTCAAAATGTCCAGAAACAAACAACTTTCTTTTGAAACTCGTCAGTCTATTCTTGTTCTGAGAAATTAAGGCTATTCAATGCGAGAAATTGCCAAGAAACTGAAGATCTCGTACCACGCTGTGTAGTACTCCCTTCACAGACTGGTGCAAACTGGCTCTAACCAGAATATAAAGAGGAGAGGGAGGCCCCGGTGCACAACTGAGCAAGAGGACAAGTACATTAAAGTGTTTTGTTTGAGAAACAGACGCCTCACAAGTCCTCAACTGGCAGCTTCATTAAATAGTACCCGCAAACACCAGTCTCAACGTTAACAGTGGAGAGGCAACTCCAGGATGCTGGCCATCTAGGCAGAGTTCCTCTGTCCAGTGTCTGTGTTCTTTTTCCCATCTCAATATTTTATTTTTATTGGCCAGTCTGCGATATGGCTTTTTCTTTGCAACTCTGCCTAGAAGGCCAGCATCCCGGAGTCGGCTCTTCACTGTTGACTTTGAGACTGGTGTTTTGCAGGTACTATTTAATGAAGCTGCCAGTTGAGGACATGTGAGGCCCCAGACCCAGGGCCTCAAGCTTGATGATGAGCTTGGAGGGTAATATGGTGTTGAATGTTTCGCTATAGTCAATGAACAGCATTCTTAAATAGGTATGCCTCTTGTTCAGATGGGATAGGGCAGTGTGCAGTGGGGTGGCAATTGCATCGTCTGTGGATCTATTGGAGTGGGAAGCAAACTGAAGAGGGTCTAGTGTGGCCGGTAAGGTGGAGGTGATATGATCCTTGACTAGTCTCTCAAAGCACTTCATGATGACAGAGGTTAGTGCTACGGGGAGATAGTCAGTTGAATTACCTTTGCTTTCTTAGGTACAGGGACAATGGTGGCCATCTTGAAGCCTGTGTGGGACAACAGACTGCATAATCAAGTCAGGGACTTATTTCCATTGTGGTCCCTATATGTAAAAATAATGTTACTGACAAATTAATTCAATCAATCCAAACTGTGCAGCGGCAATTTGATGAATGGAAAGAGACTGTTACAACACAACAAAAACTTCTTAAGGCTAGGCGTCCCGCTAGTGGGACTTCCGGTGAAACTGGAGGGCGCGCTATTCAAATAAATCATCATACAAATTATGGATATTAACATTTTAGGAACATTCAAGTGTCTTGTATCGGTTGAAAGCTTCAATTCTTGTTACAATAGGCTTTACAGCGAAAGCATGCCATGCGATTGTTTGAGGACGGCACCCCGCATCAAAATATTTTCCCACCAGCACAGGTTTCATAAATTCACAAATAGCGATTAAATATTCACTTACTTTTTGAAAATCTTCCTCTGATTTGTCATCCAAAGGGTCCCAGCTACAACATGTAGTGTCGTTTTGTTAGATAAAATCCTTTATATCCCAAAAAGTCTGTTTAGTTGTTGCCATCGATTTGAGTAATCCACTCGTTCAATCTGCAGAGAAAGGAATTCAAAACCTACCGGTAAACCTTGTTAAAACAAGTCAAAATATGTTTCTACTTAATCCTCAGATACCCTGAAATGTAAGTAAACTATAATATTTCATATCATACAGAAATAAGTATGTTCAATAGGAAAGCGATATTAGCAGGTGTGCGTCCTCTTCGTTGCTCGCGCATACACAAATTTCCAAGTCGGAAATTGAGAAAAAAGGACCCTAGCCTGAAGAAGATTTATTTTTAATGACATTCAGAAATTGTCAAGCCAAGCCTTCGATACTGGGTAAGCCTACAGGATAGGGTCGGGATGTGTTTTCTGTTTGTCTGTCACCTCCTGACCTTAGTTCCTTTGTTATGTTTCTTGTTTAGGTTGGTCAGGGTGTGAGTTGGGGTGGGCATTCTATGTGTTCTAGTTTTGGTTTTCTATGTGTTTGGCCTGGTATGGTTCTCAATCAGAGGCAGCTGTCAATCGTTGTCTCTGATTGAGAACCATATTTAGGTAGCCTGTTTTTCCCACTTGATTTGTGGGTAGTTGTTTTCTGTTTTGTGTGTTTGCACCTTACTGTTTCGTTCACTTACTTTGTTGTTTTGTTATTCAGTGTTCAGTTGATTTATTAAATATTAACATGGACACATACCACGCTGCGCATTGGTCCGATCTTGACTACGCTTCCTCAGATGACGTGGAGAACCGTTACAGAACTAACCACCACAAAAGGACCAAGCAGCGTGGTAACCAGAAGCAACAGAACTATCTGGAGAAATGGACATGGGAGGAGATACTGGATGGTAAGGGACCCTGGGCACAGGCCGGGATAATATCGCCGCCCCAGGGAAGAGCTGGAGGCAGCTAAAGCCGAGCGGCGGCGATATGAGGAGTTAGCACGGCAGCACAACAGGCACGAGAGACAGCCCCAAAAATGTCTTGGGGGCGGGCACACGGGGAGTGTGGCTAAGTCAGGTAGGATACCTGAGCCAACTCCCCATGCTTACCGTGGCGGGCGTCGTACTGGTCAGGCACCGTGTTATGCGGTGGAGCGCACGGTGTCCCCAGTACGCGTACTTAGCCCGGTGCGCTACATCCCAGCTCCCCGCATCTGCCGGGCTAGGGTGAGGATCCAGCCAGGGCGGATGGTGCCAGCCCTGCTCTCCAGACAGCCAGTGCGTCTCCTCGGGCCAGGATATCCTGCGCCGGCGCTGCGCACTGTGTCTCCTGTGTGTCTGCACAGCCCAGTGCGTCCTGTGCCTGCGCCCCGCACGTGTCAGGCTAGAGTCAGCATCCAGCCAGGACGGGTTATGCAGGCCATTAGTTCGAGACCTCCAGTAAGCCTCCACGGCCCTGTGTATCCTGTGCCTCCTCCATGCACCAGGCCTCCTGTGGCAGCCCCACGCACCAGGCTGTCTCTCTGTCTCCTCCCTCCAGAGTCTCCCGCCTGTCCGGCGCTGCCAGTCTCCCGGTCTGTCAGGCGCTGCCAGAGCCTCCCGCCTGTCCGGCGCTGCCAAGCCTCCCTTCACTCCGGCGCTGCCAGAGTCGCCCGTCTATTCGGGGCCCGCTGCAAGAGTCCCCAGCCGCTCCAAGGCGCCACTTAAGTGGGCCGAGACTAAGGTGGAGTGGGGTCCACGTCCCGCGCCAGAGCCGCCACCGCGGACAGATGCCCACCCAGACCCTCCCCTATGGGGTTAGGTTTTGCGGCCTGAGTCCGCACCTTTGGGGGGGGGTGTACCTTAGTTCCTTTGTTATGTTTCTTGTTTAGGTTGGTCAGGGCGTGAGTTGGTGTGGGCATTCTATGTGTTCTAGTTTTGGTTTTCTATGTGTTTGGCCTGGTATGGTTCTCAATCAGAGGCAGCTGTCAATCGTTGTCTCTGATTTTTCCCACTTGATTTGTGGGTAGTTGTTTTCTGTTTTGTGTGTTTGCACCTTACAGGACTGTTTCTGTCATGTTTTGTCATTAATTATCATGTCTTGTCCCTGTGCTTCCCCTTCTATTCGTTTCCCTCTGCTGGTCTTATTAGGTTCTTTCCCTCTTTCTATCCCTCTCTCTCCCCCTTCCTCTCTCACTCTCTCGCTCTCTCTTCTCTCTATCGTTCCGTTCCTGCTCCCAGCTGTTCCTATTCCCCTAATCAATCATTTAGTCTTCCCACACCTGTTCCCGATCCTTTTCCCTGATTAGAGTCCCTATTTCTCTCCTTGTTTTCCGTTCCTGCCCTGTCGGATCCTTGTCTATATTCACCGTGCTGTGTCTATGTTTTGCCCTGTCGTGTCGTGTTTCCCTCAGATGCTGCGTGGTGAGCAGGTGTCTGAGTCTGCTAGGTTCAAGTGCCTTCCCGAGGCAACCTGCAGTTCTTGATCAAGTCTCCAGTCTGTTCTCGTCTTTACGAGTAGTATTATGCTTTTTGTTTTGTTAAGTATCTTACTGGATTAAAGACTCTGTTTTCGCCAAGTCGCTTTTGGGTCCTCATTCACCTGCATAACAGAAGGATCCGACCAAGGAATGGACCCAGCGACTACAGAGGCTCGTAACACTGCCGTCAAGATCCAAGGAGCCATGCTCGGCAGACACGAGCAGGAATTGTCTGCTGCTCGCCATGCCGTGGAGAACCTGGCCGCTCAGGTTTCCGACCTCTCTGGACAGTTCCAGAGTCTTCGTCTCGTGCCACCTGTTACTTCCTGGCCTGCCGAGCCTCCGGAACCTAGGGTTAATAACCCACCTTGCTACTCCGGGCAGCCCACGGAGTGCCGCTCCTTTCTCACCCAGTGTGATATTGTGTTCTCTCTCCAACCCAACACATACTCTAGCGAGAGAGCTCGGGTTGCTTACGTCATTTCACTCCTTACTGGCCGGGCCCGAGAGTGGGGCACAGCTATCTGGGAGGCAAGGGCTGATTGTTCTAACAATTACCAGAACTTTAAAGAGGAGATGATTCGGGTTTTTGACCGTTCAGTTTTTGGTGGGGAGGCTTCTAGGGCCCTGGCTTCCCTATGCCAAGGTGATCGATCCATAACGGATTACTCTATAGAGTTTCGTACTCTTGCTGCCTCTAGTGACTGGAACGAGCCGGCGCTGCTCGCTCGTTTTCTGGAGGGACTCCACACAGTGGTCAAAGATGAGATTCTCTCTCGGGAGGTTCCTTCCAGTGTGGACTCTTTGATTGCTCTCGCCATCCGCATAGAACGACGGGTAGATCTTCGTCACCAAGCTCGTGGAAGAGAGCTCGCATCAACGGTGTTTCCCTGCTCCGCATCGCAACCATCTCCCTCCTCTGGCTCAGAGACTGAGCCCATGCAGCTGGGAGGTATTCGCATCTCGACCAAGGAGAGGGAACGGAGGATCACCAACCGCCTGTGCCTCTATTGCGGATTTGATGGACATTTTGTCAATTCATGTCCAGTAAAAGGCCAGAGCTCATCAGTAAGCGGAGGCTACTGGTGAGCGCTACTACTCAGGTCTCTTCATCTAGATCCTGTACTACTATGTCGGTCCATCTACGCTGGACCGGTTCGGGTGCTACATGCAGTGCCTTGATTGACTCTGGGGCTGAGGTTGTTTCATGGACGAAGCATGGGCTCGGAAACATGACATTCCTTTCAGACAGTTAGACAAGCCTACGCCCATGTTTGCCTTAGATGGTAGTCATCTTCCCAGTATCAGATTTGAGACACTACCTTTAACTCTCACAGTATCTGGTAACCACAGTGAGACTATTTCTTTTTTGATTTTTCGTTCACCTTTTACACCTGTTGTTTTGGGTCATCCCTGGCTAGTATGTCATAATCCTTCTATTAATTGGTCTAGTAATTCTATCCTATCCTGGAACGTTTCTTGTCATGTGAAGTGTTTAATGTCTGCCATCCCTCCCATTTCTTCTGTCCCCACTTCTCAGGAGGAACCTGGCGATTTAAAAGGAGTGCCGGAGGAATATCATGATCTGCGCACGGTCTTCAGTCGGTCCCGAGCCAACTCCCTTCCTCCTCACCGGTCGTATGATTGTAGTATTGATCTCCTTCCGGGGACCACTCCTCCTCGGGGTAGACTATACTCTCTGTCGGCTCCCGAACGTAAGGCTCTCGAGGATTATTTATCTGTGTCTCTTGACGCCGGTACCATAGTGCCTTCTTCCTCTCCGGCCGGGGCGGGGTTCTTTTTTGTTAAGAAGAAGGACGGTACTCTGCGCCCCTGCGTGGATTATCGAGGGCTGAATGACATAACGGTTAAGAATCGTTATCCGCTTCCCCTTATGTCATCAGCCTTCGAGATTCTGCCGGGAGCCAGGTGCTTTACTAAGTTGGACCTTCGTAACGCTTACCATCTCGTGCGCATCAGAGAGGGGGACGAGTGGAAAACGGCGTTTAACACTCCGTTAGGGCATTTTGAGTACCGGGTTCTGCCGTTCGGTCTCGCCAATGCGCCAGCTGCTTTTCAGGCATTAGTTAATGATGTTCTGAGAGACATGCTGAACATCTTTGTTTTTGTCTATCTTGACGATATCCTGATTTTTTCACCGTCACTCGAGATTCATGTTCAGCACGTTCGACGTGTTCTACAGCGCCTTTTAGAGAATTGTCTCTACGTAAAGGCTGAGAAGTGCTCTTTTCATGTCTCCTCCGTTACTTTTCTCGGTTCCGTTATTTCCGCTGAAGGCATTCAGATGGATTCCGCTAAGGTCCAAGCTGTCAGTGATTGGCCCGTTCCAAGGTCACGTGTCGAGTTGCAGCGCTTTTTAGGTTTCGCTAATTTCTATCGGCGTTTCATTCGTAATTTCGGTCAAGTTGCTGCCCCTCTCACAGCTCTTACTTCTGTCAAGACGTGTTTTAAGTGGTCCGGTTCCGCCCAGGGAGCTTTTGATCTTCTAAAAGAACGTTTTACGTCCGCTCCTATCCTCGTTACTCCTGACGTCACTAGACAATTCATTGTCGAGGTTGACGCTTCAGAGGTAGGCGTGGGAGCCATTCTTTCCCAGCGCTTCCAGTCTGACGATAAGGTTCATCCTTGCGCTTATTTTTCTCATCGCCTGTCGCCATCTGAGCGCAACTATGATGTGGGTAACCGTGAACTGCTCGCCATCCGCTTAGCCCTAGGCGAATGGCGACAGTGGTTGGAGGGCGACCGTTCCTTTTGTCGTTTGGACAGACCATAAGAACCTTGTGTACATCCGTTCTGCCAAACGACTTAATGCCCGTCAAGCTCGTTGGGCGTTGTTTTTCGCTCGTTTCGAGTTTGTGATTTCTTACCGTCCGGGTAGCAAGAACACCAAGCCTGATGCCTTATCCCGTCTGTTTAGTTCTTCTGTGGCTTCTACTGATCCCGAGGGGATTCTTCCTTATGGGCGTGTTGTCGGGTTAACAGTCTGGGGAATTGAAAGACAGGTTAAGCAAGCACTCACGCACACTGCGTCGCCGCGCGCTTGTCCTAGTAACCTCCTTTTCGTTCCTGTTTCCACTCGTCTGGCTGTTCTTCAGTGGGCTCACTCTGCCAAGTTAGCTGGTCATCCCGGTGTTCGAGGCACTCTTGCGTCTATTCGCCAGCGCTTTTGGTGGCCGACTCAGGAGCGTGACACGCGCCGTTTCGTGGCTGCTTGTTCGGACTGCGCGCAGACTAAGTCGGGTAACTCTCCTCCTGCCGGTCGTCTCAGACCGCTCCCATTCCTTCTCGACCATGGTCTCACATCGCCCTAGACTTCATTACCGGTCTGCCTTTGTCTGCGGGGAAGACTGTGATTCTTACGGTTGTCGATAGGTTCTCTAAGGCGGCACATTTCATTCCCCTCGCTAAACTTCCTTCCGCTAAGGAGACGGCACAAATCATCATCGAGAATGTGTTCAGAATTCATGGCCTCCCGTTAGACGCCGTTTCAGACAGAGGTCCGCAATTCACGTCACAGTTTTGGAGGAGTTCTGTCGTTTGATTGGTGCGTCCGTCAGTCTCTCTTCCGGGTTTCATCCCCAGTCTAATGGTCAAGCAGAGGGCCAATCAGACGATTGGTCGCATACTACGCAGCCTTTCTTTCAGAAACCCTGCGTCTTGGGCAGAACAGCTCCCCTGGGCAGAATACGCTCACAACTCGCTTCCTTCGTCTGCTACCGGGTTATCTCCGTTTCAGAGTAGTCTGGGTTACCAGCCTCCTCTGTTCTCATCCCAGCTTGCCGAGTCCAGCGTTCCCTCCGCTCAAGCGTTTGTCCAACGTTGTGAGCGCACCTGGAGGAGGGTGAGGTCTGCACTTTGCCTTTACAGGGCACAGACTGTGAGAGCCGCCAATAAACGCAGGATTAAGAGTCCAAGGTATTGTTGCGGCCAGAGAGTGTGGCTTTCCACCGCAACCTTCCTCTTACGACAGCTTCTCGTAAGTTGACTCCGCGGTTCATTGGTCCGTTCCGTGTCTCCCAGGTCGTCAATCCTGTCGCTGTGCGACTGCTTCTTCCGCGACATCTTCGTCGCGTCCATCCTGTCTTCCATGTCTCCTGTGTCAAGCCCTTTCTTCGCACCCCGTTCGTCTTCCCTCCCCCCTCCCGTCCTTGTCGAGAGCGCACCTATTTACAAGGTACGTAAGATCATGGACATGCGTTCTCGGGGACGGGGTCACCAATACTTAGTGGATTGGGAGGGTTACGGTCCTGAGGAGAGGAGTTGGGTTCCGTCTCGGGACGTGCTGGACCGTTCGCTTATTGATGATTTCCTCCGTTGCCGCCAGGGTTCCTCCTCGAGTGCGCCAGGAGGCGCTCGGTGAGTGGGGGTACTGTCATGTTTTGTCATTAATTATCATGTCTTGTCCCTGTGCTTCCCCTTCTATTCGTTTCCCTCTGCTGGTCTTATTAGGTTCTTTCCCTCTTTCTATCCCTCTCTCTCCCCCTCCCTCTCTCACTCTCTCGCTCTCTCTTCTCTCTATCGTTCGTTCCTGCTCCCAGCTGTTCCTATTCCCCTAATCAATCATTTAGTCTTCCCACACCTGTTCCCGATCCTTTTCCCTGATTAGAGTCCCTATTTCTCTCCTTGTTTTCCGTTCCTGCCCTGTCGGATCCTTGTCTATATTCACCGTGCTGTGTCTATGTTTTGCCCTGTCGTGTCGTGTTTCCCTCAGATGCTGCGTGGTGAGCAGGTGTCTGAGTCTGCTAGGTTCAAGTGCCTTCCCGAGGCAACCTGCAGTTCTTTATCAAGTCTCCAGTCTGTTCTCGTCTTTACGAGTAGTATTATGCTTTTTGTTTTGTTAAGTATCTTACTGGATTAA
>NW_025752982.1:0-11535 GCF_021184085.1 Oncorhynchus gorbuscha
TAGCTCTCTCTCTCCCCCTCTTTCTTCCTCCATCTGCCCTTTTATAACATTGAAAGAGAGGAGAGAGATACATTTGCTTTCTCTCCCTCTTTCTCTATGCTCCTTCACTGTTTCGTAAGCCACATGTCAGCTGAACTGTAATAGCACAGAGCAGCCAACAGGGCTCCGGTAAATGCATGCATTGTGGAATGGCTGTTTGATGCAAACAGTTGGTATTTAACCTGTAGTGACACCCCATCCCGTGAAGCAGGACCGTTATCATCTGACACGAATTAGCATAAAGCAACAGACATAAATCTTTCTAGAAAATATTGGAACACAGCTTAGCCTTTTATTAATCACCCTGTCATCTCAGATTTTCAAAATATGCTTTACAGCCAACGCTAGACAAGCATTTGTGTAAGTTTATCATAGCCTAGCATAGCATTATGCCTTGCTAGCAGCAGGCAACCTTGTCACAGAAATCAGAAAAGCAATCCAATTAAATCGTTTACCTTTGATGAATTTCGGATGTTTTCACTCACGAGACTCCCAAGTAGACAGCCAAAAAATATTATTTTTGTAGGTGAAATAGCTCCGTTGTTCTTCACATTTAGCTGAGAAATCGCCGGAAATTACGGTCACCACAACGCAGAACAATTTTCCAAATTAGCTCCATAATATCGACAGAAACATGGCAAACGTTGTTTAGAATCCATCCTCGAGTGTTTTTCTAATATCTATTCGATAATATATCCGTCGGGACAATTCGTTTTTCACCAGGACCGATTGGAGTAATGGCTACCTCTGTGTTTTGCGAGAATCTCCTCGGAGCCACCATGTGACCACTTACGCAATGTGGCCGCCTATGGCTATTCTTCAACAGAAATGCGTAAAACTACGTCACAATGCTGTAGACACCTTGGGGAATACATAGAAAGCGTAAGCTCGTTGATGGTACATTCACAGCTAAATAGGGAGTCATTGGAGCAGGCGCTTTCAAAACCTGGGGCACTTCGGATTGGATTTCTCTCAGGCTTTCGCCTGCAACATCAGTTCTGTTATACTCACAGACAATATCTTTACAGTTTTGGAAACGATAGAGTGTTTTTTATCCAAAGCTGTCAATTATATGCATATTCTAGCATCTTTTCCTGACAAAATATCTGTTTAAAACGGGAACGTTTTCTTTTCAAAAATGAAAATACTGCCCCTAACACCAAGAGGTTTTAAGGCACAGTGAGCAATAATGCATTTCCGCCACACAACCATGAAAAATATATTGGTCATCACTTTGCCCCCATCTCCTGGGATTAGGTAAGGGTGGAGGAGGAGAGAGGGAGGTAGAGACTTTTACAAGGGAACATAAAGCACATGACACCTCATGCATGTCTGTGTTGTTAGAAAAAGAGGACAGGTAGACCTTGACACCTGACTTTCTGTAGAAGTGTGGGGGCTGTGCACGTGCAGTATGACGCAATCACACACACACACACACACACACACACACACACACACACACACACACACACACACACACACACACACACACACACACACACACACACACACACACACACACACACACCTTATGGAAGGGACTCCAGCCCTAGTTTGCCATTGATGGAATGTAATGTTATAAAAAATAACAGAAATTAGCCAATCATCATCTGGGCTGGATTACCACAATTATTAAGTATATTATCATGTTACAAATATTTCAATTAGAAGAACTGTCATCATATGGACACAAATCATTGACTAAGTTGGGCATGTGTGACCTGCAAAGTGCAACAACATCCTTTGAACAGATCATGAATAATTGGCGCATCCCTCTATGAGGTCATTGCCATTTGCAACGCAAAGCTTCCAGGTGAGAACTAACGCCTCCCTCACACAACAACCACCCAATCCACTATGAACATCCTTATCCATCTTTTCAAGAAAGGCTCTGTATTTTGCCAATACATTTGAGAAACTTCAGATGATTCACACTATATATGTGAGGCAGAGGGCGAGAGCGCTTTACTTCTCTCTTATACTGCAATCCCCTTTGGTTGTGCCTGGAATAGGCCTAGTAAAGGACTGAGAAAGGGTGATGTAATGCTCCTGCAGCTCCGTCTGATTGGCTACCACGTTTAAATGTCACCTCGGCACAGCCCTGGCAGTATCAGTGTGCAAGTTCCGCTTCACTTTGCTGAGACTCACACACCTCTCTCTTTGCTCCTCTCCAAAGCGAAACAAATAAACACTGACAAAGTCAGCTCGGACAGGACAGCTGCAATGGACTTTGGCCTATGTCCCACAGAGGCTGCCAGTACTGCCAGCTCTGGGACACAGTAGGGATTGTCCTAATGTTTTGAGGATGCTGTTGTTGCTGTGCGCAGTGAGCTAGTGCACAGTGGAACAAAGACGAGCGAGAGGGAGTGTGAGAGGGACTGCTGTGGCCTACATTGAGAAGAAAATTTAATGGGAACCGAGCATCAAAGTATTTTCAAGTGGGGGGGGGTTGCTTTAGACAACCTAGGTTTTGGCTGTGGGAACCAGGGAATAGTCTCGTGATTGTGAGGAGATTTTTGTGATTGCAGGGTTGACTTTAGATTCTGCAATCTACTATTTTCAATGGGATTTGCCTATACATAATTATAGAATATACAAAACATTAAGAACACCTACTTTTCCATGATGTAGACTGACCAGGGGAATCCAGGTCCTTATTGATGTCACTAGTTAAATCCACTTCAATCATTGTAGATGAAGGGGAGGAGACTGGTTAAAGAATAAATGTTAAGCCTTGAGACAATTGAGACATGTGTTGTGTATGTGTGTCATTCAGAGGGTGAATAGACAAGACAAAGATTTAAGTGCCTTTGAACGGGCTATGGTAGTATGTGCCAGGCGCACCGGTTTGTGTCAAGAACTGCAACGCTGCTGGGTTTTTCCACGCTCAACATTTTCCCGTGTGTATCAAGAATGGTCCACCACCCAATGGACATCCAGCCAACTTTTCAACTGTGGGAAGCATTGGGGTCAACATGGGCCAGTATCCTTGTGGAACGCTTTCGACACCCTGTGGAGTCCACGCCCCAAATTTATTGAGGCTGTTCTGAGGGCAAAAGATGTGGTGCGACTGAATATTAGGATTGTGTTCTTAATGCTTTGTCCACTCAGTGTACATGACATTATTTTAGCTTCTCTACACTGGCTACCAGTCACCTTTAGAATAGATTTTATATTTATATTCATGTTTAAGGCTAGGCTCAGTTTAGCCTCTTCCTTTATCTCAGATCTTTTTAAAAAGGACGCAGCCTGCGATCCTTTGGCAGGGCACTGATGACCAGAGGAGAGCAGGCTTGCAGATTCAGTCCCTCTTTTTATATCCTTGTTGAAGACATACTTTTATATTACGATGCTGTAAAGGTACATTTTTCATGTTTAATTTAATATTAATTTTTTTCTATGTTTTTTTTTCTGTTAGTACCAGGGTTTTTTCTAATGAAAAAAAGGGCTTATGTGGTGGTTTTGGCTGGGGGAGTGGCAATAAACACTGACGGTGAGCCAAATTGGAGGCGGAGTAAAGAAATGTTAGCATTTTTAAGCCAATTTCATACAATTCTAAAAAGCTGAGAGCCATTTTTGGCCATTGTAAAGCAAATGTGACCCGTTTCAGGAAACTAGGAGTATGTTGAGGGTCGCTACTTCACAGGAGAGCCATTTGAAAGTAAAGTTTTTTTTTTCATCAAAATATGTTTTTTTAGCAGAAATGCCTTTTCGAACATGGTCATGTGCCTTAATAACAAACTTGCATGCCCTCTGTAAATTGTTAAATTACGAGCCTAGTTGGTTTAGCCACAGAAAAAGTCAGCAACCTTCCCGCCAGCCAGGATCGGCTGAGATAATGGGTGGGCTGGACATGCCGAGAGATGAGTTTGGATTGGTCTGCCATACAGCACGCTTCTGTCTATTTAAGATGGTCAGTATGTCTAGGTAATCCTGTCTAACGCGGCTTTAAAAAAATGTATTCTGTAGTAAAACTGCATAAGCCTAATGTCAAGTTAAAGTGTACTGTTAGCTAGCTAACATTAGCTGGATGGCTCGCTAGCTAACGTTACGTGTATGCTCTCCACTTCCTGGAGGACCGAGTTTTGAAATCAGTGGAATTCGAGTATGATAGCTAAGGAGATGGAGAAAACACCTTGTCTCCAGATAACATCTTTAAGCTAAGGGCAACCATGGATCCGACAGGAGGCGCATCCATCCATGATGTATACGGGTAAGATAGTTTAGCTAGACTTTCAGATATTAGACATTTCTAATTTTAACAGAAAGTGGTTTTATTTCAAGTGTAAAGTTAGCTAACTGACTCGCTAGATAACGTTACGTGTATGATCGTATTATTCATTTCTCAGAGCCATTTGCTTGACTAGTTATAGCCTAATGTTAGCTAGCTAACATTTAACCTGGTTGGTTAGCTACCTGCAGATTCATGCAGGGTAGTAACGTGATGAGTTGGGATTATGGTTCATTGTTAAGCTAGCCACATGTCTTAATATGAGACTCCACTATGCAAGTATCCATTTCAATATAATGTCACTGCAACAACTGTTGATAGACGTACTAGCTGGTAAATTCACTCTGGCTATCTACTCCGATTTCAGACCACGGGTAAGATAGTCTAGCTAGATACATTTTCAGACATTACACGTTTCTAATGTTGACATCGTCTTTTCATTTTCATTTAAAGTGTACTGTTAGCTAGCTAGCTACCGGTCTTAACAAAAGACACTCGTCTGAGTGTGCCAGAGCGCAGAATAACTGATTAATTTATGAATGCTCAACACACAATACTTATGTGTCTGGAAGTAGCTTGCAAGCTAGCCAAAGTTAGCCAGTTAGCTTGGGTGCTTGACTGCAGTTGTGAGGTCAGAACGTTCGGATCAACCCTACTCCTCGGCCAGAGCATCCAGTGTGCTCTCTGAACGCTCTGAGAGCGAAATGCTCTGAATTTACGAACACCACAGTTGCA
Source organism: Oncorhynchus gorbuscha (assembly GCF_021184085.1). NCBI lineage: Eukaryota > Metazoa > Chordata > Actinopteri > Salmoniformes > Salmonidae > Oncorhynchus > Oncorhynchus gorbuscha. Next base: position 5,006 of record NW_025752982.1, read on the forward strand.
GTCATAACATAACAGTTTAACCAGCTCTGCTAGGGTGGATACTGTTCAGTGAGCTGTTCTCTCAAGTGTGTCTGGAAGTAGATAGAAAGTTAGCTTGGGTGCTTGACTGTATATTTTTATTTTTATTATTATTAACAAAAATAAAAATAAACGGAAATATACAAACAAGAGTACATAAACCTAACAGTGGGGGTATTTCATATAGTTAACTTTTTGATAAATTGAAAAAGTATGGAAAGCATTGTTTTTTTGTTTTTACACTTACCGATGGAATTGAAATATGATTTTGAAATTACCTAAACAATGTGAATAGGAGTTTGTTCTCCACCCACTTCATTTTATGGATAAAAGAATCTGTCATGAAAAATAAACAAATTAACAATGAAAGTTAAATCAGTGTCCATAAAATTTGGATCAAAATAAAACAGAATATCTGTCATTCAAATTAACATTAATTGTAGTTTATTTTAAAATAAATCTTCTAATTCACTCGAAAATCTTCTGACATAAGAACAGTCCCAAAATGAATGGTCAAGAGTCTCTGGGTCACAACCACAAAAGACACATATGTTATCTATAGCTATTTTGAATCTGTGTATAATAAAAGGTCTTTACAGGGTGCTTGACTGCTTTTAGTACAGAACGCTCGGATCAACCCTTAAAGAGATGGGTGGGGCTAAAGCTTAAGAGTGTGTGAACGATACTGAATGGGTGTAGAGGGGCTCTCCAGTAGTAGTACCAAAACATTCAAAGCGCATTTTCTCTTACATGTTTATCAAATTTCAAAGCAAAATTACTTTCCCATTGTTCCTCAACTGTAGAGTATGATATACCATTGTGGCTCTACTTTAATCCAATGTAAAAAAAAAAATAAAGAAACAATTTAAATTTTTTTCTACATAAGACCAATTTGAGCCGCTCGGTCACAAATTTTGTAAAATTCAAGAACATTTTGCCATATTTAAAGTTAGTTTCTACAATTCTATGTATTTTACCGTAGCTAATGCTATGTTCTTTGCAAAAACATAACAAAATGAATACTGCTAAATTCATTGTTTTAAATTCTCCAGATCTAGCTTTAATTTTGGTGATTGTTAGTCCTCAAAGAGTATTACACATTTTTATTAATTATCGTTTCTACATACTTTATATTGTGTTTTAGTCATTTAAGTTAACACAGAGCATTTTAGCAGCCCCAAAAATGTATTGACAAAAATAAATAATATTTTACACTGATTGGACAGTAGTACTTTTATTTTATGATGTGAAGAACTTTGTTACTTGTATTGAAAAGTACTATTCAATTATTTATTTTTATTATTATGATTAGAATGCAACACCCTGGCGTGCGGAATATCCATATTTTCATTCTAAATAGTAGGCCGTTTGAGAATGAAAAAAGAAAAAGTTTATTAGTCTGCGACATTTAGAAAATTGGGTATCCTTTAGATGCCATACTAATTTCAGCTTTGACAGCAGCTGGTCAATTAGATATGGGGATGCGCTACCGAAATCAATGAATAGCGGGAAACAAACGCAATTGCGCATGAAACATTCTCAGCATGTGTAAATAGAATGTTTAATAGTATGCGATATTTCAGAAATCTAGTATGGTTTAAATGGCAGGATGTTATACTTATTTTGGCTCTTGATCTAGTAGAATCCGATGCACACTTTTACACAACGCATTGGAAGAGGTGAGCTGCGAGTTATAGGCCCTAGTTCTCCTCAAGTAGCCAACAACAGAACTAGGCTACTTAATTGGGGAAGATGCCCGAAGCTTCTGCGGTGGTGTTCGATTGTAGGCTAAGTAGTTTTTGTTCTCCTTAAAAACATTCACAAGTATTGCATCATAGACTACATCTTTGAAAAAATAAGTAAAATGCTGTATTTATTTTTACCCAAAGTGGATTTCTGTTTTCTCACTGAAAAGTGTTTATTTTTCTCTTGGTCTTCGTCAGAGCTTTTAAAAGCAAAATACTAAACCCCCTTTTGATTTCTGAATGTGTCGCACCAGGGACTCCGGATGTGGCAGGGTTACTGATGTCATGTTAATCAGTCCTTTTAATTTGAACATATGGATTGCTTTAGTTTTGTAGGCTAGACTACCTACTTAATTATTGAACTTATGGATCAAGCCTTAGCATTCTGATCTCGTTCACAATGATCAGTGCTTTTATTTTATTATGCTGCTGTCCAGAGGTTCTAAATTTGCGATACCTGACCGTCCATATTTTTCTGTGCAATAGCCTTTTTGATTTGAACATTTGAAAAGTTTTGGTCTGTGTACTAGGCTATTAGATAGATTAAATCGATCTAACAGCACTTTACTTTCACTAATACACATGATGAAACGGAACCAAATTATCTGTATGTCTTCAGTCTTATTTAAATAGGATATATGGGCTTTACACAACAGGTGGTTCTAATCCTGAATGTTGATTGGTTAAAACTGCATTCCAGCCAGTGTCTATTCCACAAGTTACCACAGCTAAATCTATGGCGTTAAAATTCTATTTACTCTGTTCCATCTGACTGCGCAATCTGTCTCAGCAGCCCAGCCAGGCAATTTTATAAACTTGATCTCCACTATCAAAAGCATCTAGATATTATCACATTTCTTTTAGACTAACATTTAGTTTTCAACAGTGGAAATTTGTATAAACCTTGCCATCTGTCTCTCCGACATTTGCAACATTGTTTCAATATTCAAATTCGATCTCCAGCTGTCCAATAGTAATGAACGTGTCAGGACGTGACAGACAGGCAGGCAGAGTTTCTCAGCCAGTAGAAATCATGAATCACCTGGCATAATTTTTATGAATATATACAAATAAATGCCAATTGAAAAAAGGTCAAACTAAACAAATTGCAGCTAGTTTGCAGTCTTTCCAGCTTCAGTTTGAAGTGATTGTGTTAGCTGTGTTGTTGGCACAGCTCCTCTGAACAACCATGTCCTGACAGAGAACACATTTCTATGCCAGGTGAAATTGCGGATCATTATGTATCAAATGATTGTGACTAGAAAACAGCTTGAACAAATGCAAATGCAGCTACTGTTGTTATTCTGGCTGCACTGTTTGACGTGACTGAAAGTTAGACGTAGTTGACAAACTAGCACGCAAGGGATAAGAACGTTGCCAGCCAGTCTCTGGCAATCGAACCGATAGAACGACCAGCCAGCTTGGGTAGCAACCCTAGATTTGTGTCGGAACCGTATCTTGTGGAAGGATGAAAAGTATGAATAAATTAATCTAAATAATGTTTTTAATTAAAATATGCAAATCATTATTTGAATATGTTGGTAACCATTGTATAAAAGTGATAACGCCCTCGAAGCCCGGTGTATGGAAGATATATTGGTACGGTTTGTCAGCCATTGTGCATAACAAGACCTATGCTAATATATCGACTAAAACTGGCATCTCAGGCATTATCATGTAAATATGGTCTACTACGGTATAGTTCAGGTGGATAGGCTGGTTATAGGCAGCTTTTAACTTCTCTAGGGTAAGGGGCAGCATTTGGAATTTTGCTGAAAAGCATGCCCAAATTAAACTGCCTTCTACTCAGGCCCAGAAGATAGGATATGCATATAATTATGCATTATTAAGTATATTTGGAGGGAAACACTCTAAAAAGTTCCTAAAACTATTAAAATAATGTCTGTGAGTATAACAGAACTGATTTGGCAGGTGAAAACCTGAGAGAAATCCATTCAGGAAGTAGGATTTTCATTTATTTATTTTTCTATTCATTGCCATTACAGTATCCATTGACTTAGGACTCAAATTGCAGTTCCTATGCCGTCCACTAGATGTTAACAACAGTCTTTAGACATTGTTTCAGGCTTGTGTTCTGAAAAATGAAGGAGTAAGAGCAGTCTGAATGAGTGGACCCTGCCGTGTCACAGAGCTTTTCATGTGCGCGACCGAGAAAGTGCCTTTCTTGTTTACCTTTTATTTTGACAACGTTATTGTCCGGATGAAATATGATCAATTATTTAGGCTAAAAACAACCTGAGGATTGAATATAAACATCGTTTGACATGTTTCTATGAACTTTACGGATACAATTTGGATTTTTTTTTGTCTGCCTGATGTGACTGCTTGTGCCTGTGGATTACTGAAGAAAACGCGCAAACAAAACTGAGGTTTTCTGATATAAAGAGAGACTTTATCGAACAAAAGGAACATTTATTGGACGTCTTCTGAGTGCAAACATATGAAGATCAAAGGTAAGTGATTAATTTGATCTCTATTTCTGACTTGTGTAACTCTTCTACTTGGCTGTAAGGTATGCTTTCGCGGTAAAGCATTTTTGAAATCTGACACAGTGGTTGGATTCACAAGAAGTTAATCTTTAAAGCTATGTAAATTAGTTGCATCTTTTCTGAATTTTTATAATGAGTATTTCTGTATTTGAATTTGGCGCCCTGCAATCTCACTAAATGCTGTCCAGGTAGTGTCCCACATACCCTAGAGGTTAAAGGCAGCCTGAGTCGGCCTACAACTCTATTCCTATTCTTTTCAGTTTAGAGAAATTAATCATATTGGAAATGAGCTATTATCAGGCTGGTTAATGCGATGCATGTCTGTTGAATTTCGAAAAGTCCGCCCGCACTCGGCCCCGCCCCACCCCACATACTCAGCTACTGCGTTGCGACCGTGGCATACCTTTTACAAAACAGTACCTTCTAATCAGTATGCGACGATGAGTAACTAGTATGTAGTTTAAGTATGTAGTATGCATACTACATACTCAGTCCGGCTTTAAACTTACTCTTGAAAGTTCTAATAGTAGAATGCACAAGTGCAATTTTGAAATTGGGAAGTACATCATCAGTTGCTCTTGTGATGTTAGTCATTGCATACCTTAGAGAGCTATTGAAAACTTTTCAGAAATGTCCAGATCAACTAGCCCATGTCAGCTAACGTTTTTTTATTTCGGTTTATTAGCCCATAGATATTGTTTAAATGTTTTTGTCACTCAAATATCACATGAATATACACTAGACATTGCATAATTTATAGCACCACAATAAAGTTTGCTTTAAAACTGCTACATTTTCTTTGCACCCATGAAAAAAAATATAGAATTGCTGGAAATAAGCATTAAACCTGCAAAATTACAGTTAACAGCAAACAGTTTGCTTCATGAACAGTGCTTGTGCTCATAGAAATAGATGTGGTGTAAGCTCGCAAAGGGGGGGCCCCGAATGAAAACGTTTGGGAAAACCCTGGGCTAGCCTACCTGTTCTAGATTTGAAATCTGATGAAGACTTCATTTGGATAAAGCAAACATCTACCAGATTAATACACAGTTTTCACTTAAGACTCATGTGACATTGTGAAATCTCTGTAAATTATTACAGAAATCTGGTGTTTTTATTACCAAATGCACAATTCCTTCCAAATCTGCCTCACTATATAAAATGTGTTTCTGATTCTGACAAGTGTCCCAGAGAAGGTGAAGAAGTGTGAGGCAATAATGTACCTAATGGGGTCCCAGGAGACTTTATCAGGTTGTGAGAGGCTGAGAGCACAGTGGGTCTTGGGGTGCTGGTGACTGTCACCCCCAGCTGTGAGCTTCTGTTCTTGCCCCAGAAACATACATGACTGTCTCAAGAGAAGATCAGATACTGGGCATTTGCTGTTGTCAACAACAGCACTGACTGGCTGGAAGATATTGTTGTTCACTTTTTGCAGAAATATAAGAAAACAGCCAGGACGGGATTTATGATAAAAGTGACATTATCAGGACAATAGAAGGAGTTGTTTGTCAAGGCTATTAATCTGAGCATTTCTATATCACTGAATCAATATGTCAATATATGTGGGACACTACACTACTCTTTTAGAGTTAAGTACAACAAGACATGTCTGCACCATCCAAGGCTAATGGATTAATTGCCATTATATGCATACTGTCAACAGACATCATTTTCACTCATAAATAAAGCATGAAACGACATGTCCAAAAAAAATGATAATCACGTTTAGTTGATTTACTTTTGATTACTTTTGACAGAAAGTGTGTTGTGTGTGACAGGCAAAATGAAAATCATGTCTTCGCAACATCTGAAATCACATGTATCAATATAGAACATGCACATTACTTACTTACCTGTGCAAAATAAAGATTGAGCAGACACAGAGTGAAAAATTGGAGGCATACTGGAAAACAGTACAAAAGCCAGTAAGGGAAATGCTGCAACTGGTTCGCTTGGACAACGTTCTTGAAGTAGAATGAAAATAATGTAGTCCTTAGCGCTGACCACAGCAAACAGAGAAAAAGAAAGACACTCTGGTAGCTGAAGCGCTTGTGTCCATAACGCAAAATGAGCCAAAGTTGCAAGTAAACAAACACAAAAAGCAGGGAATATAGGATGGTATACACAATGGTGAGTCCGAGCTCCACAGACGGAGGAACCGCAGCTCGAATCGGTTCATCACTTGAGTCAGTTACAGACGTGAAAACACTGAGGCTGACCTGGTTATCTGTCAAAAACAAAAAAAACATAGCGAGAG
>NW_025752983.1:0-11533 GCF_021184085.1 Oncorhynchus gorbuscha
GACAGACATGTTCCAACAACCTGACAGACAGAGAGACAGACATGTTCCAACAACCTGACAGACAGAGAGACAGACATGTTCCAACAACCTGACAGACAGACATGTTCCCAACAACCTGACAGACAGAGAACAGACATCATTTCCAACAACCTGACAGTAGACAGAGGACAGACATGTTCCAACAACCTGACAGACAGAGAGAGACAGACATGTTCCAACAACTGACAGAGACATGTTCCAACAACCTGACAGACAGACATGTTCCAACAACCTGACAGACAGACATGTTCCAACAACCTGACAGACAGACAGAGAGACAGACATGTTCCAACAACCTGACAGACAGAGACAGACATGTTCCAACAACCTGACAGACAGACATGTTCCAACAACCTGACAGACAGACATGTTCCAACAACCTGACAGACAGAGAGACAGACATGTTCCAACAACCTGACAGACAGACATGTTCCAACAACCTGACAGACAGACATGTCCAACAACCTGAGAGACAGACATGTTCCAACAACCTGACAGACAGACATGTTCCAACAACCTGACAGACAGACATGTTCCAACAACCTGACAGACAGACATGTTCCAACAACCTGACAGACAGACATGTTCCAACAACCTGACAGACAGAGAGACAGACATGTTCCAACAACCTGACAGACAGAGAGACAGAAATGTTCCAACAACCTGACAGACAGACATGTACCAACAACCTGACAGACAGACATGTACCAACAACCTGACAGACAGACATGTACCAACAACCTGACAGACAGACATGTTCCAACAACCTGACAGACAGACATGTTCCAACAACCTGACAGACAGACATGTTCCAACAACCTGACAGACAGAGAGAACAGACATGTTTTCCAACAACCTGACAGACAGAGGGACAGACATGTTCCAACAACCTGACAGACAGACATGTTCCAACAACCTGACAGACAGAGAGACAGACATGTTCCAACAACCTGACAGACAGACATGTTCCAACAACCTGACAGACAGACATGTTCCAAACAACCTGACAGACAGACATGTTCCAACAACCTGACAGCCAGAAGAGACAGACATGTTCCAACAACCTGACAGACAGAGAGACAGACATGTTCCAACAACAACCAGATGGAACATGTTCCAACAACCTGACAGACAGACATGTTCCAACAACCCTGACAGACAGAGAGACAGACATGTTCCAACAACCTGACAGACAGACATGTTCCAACAACCTGACAGACAGACATGTTCCAACAACCCTGACAGACAGAGAGAGACAGACATGTACCAACAACCTGACAGACAGAGACAGACATGTTCCAACAACCTGACAGACAGAGAGCAGACATGTTCCAACAACCTGACAGACAGAGAGACAGACATGTTCCAACAACCTGACAGACAGAGAGACAGACATGTACCAACAACCTGACAGACAGAGAGACAGACATATTTCCCAACAACCTGACAGACAGAGAGACAGACATGTACCAACAACCTGACAGAGAGACAGACATGTACCAACAACCTGACAGACAGAGACAGACATGTACCAACAACCTGTCAGACAGAGGGACAGACATGTTCCAACAACCTGTCAGACAGAGAGACAGACATGTTCCAACAACCTGACAGACAGACATGTTCCAACAACCTGACAGACAGAGAGACAGACATGTTCCAACAACCTGACAGACAGACATGTTCCAACAACCTGACAGACAGAGAGACAGACATGTACCAACAACCTGACAGACAGAGAGACAGACATGTTCCAACAACCTGACAGACAGAGAGACAGATGTTCCAGCAACCTGACGAACCAGACAGACAGACATGTTCAGCAACCTGACAGACAGAGAGACAGACATGTTCCAACAACCTGACAGACAGAGAGACAGACATGTACCAACAACCTGAGACAGAGAGACAGACATGTACCAACAACCTGACAGACAGAGGGACAGACATGTTCCAACAACCTGACAGACAGACATGTTCCAACAACCTGAGAGACAGAGAGACAGACATGTTCCAACAACCAGACAGAGAGACAGACATGTTCCAACAACCAGACAGAGAGACAGACATGTTCCAACAACCTGACAGACAGACATGTTCCAACAACCTGACAGACAGACATGTTCCAACAACCTGACAGACAGACATGTTCCAACAACGTTCCAACAACGTTCCATTCATTCTTTAAAGTTCCATAGAACACTCCAGTATTCAGCTATGCTATTTATACCATTCAGGTCTACATTATAATAAACTGGCTGTAAATAAAATGGTTTCTGATTTGATGAATAAATTATAACTGAGGTACCAACACCCATCGATGACGAGGCTCTCATAGGAAGCCTTCTCACAGACAGGACATATCCAGGTGTTATTATAGAGAGGGGTACCAACCCTCGATGACGAGGCTCATAGGAAGCCTTCTCACAGACAGGACATATCCAGGTGTTATTATAGAGAGGGGTACCAACCCCTCGATGACGAGGCTCTCATAGGAAGCCTTCTCACAGACAGGACAGACCCAGGTGTTATTATAGAGAGGAAATTTACCAACACCCATCGATGACGAGGCTCTCATAGGAAGCCTTCTCACAGACAGGACATATCCAGGTGTTATTATAGAGAGGGGTACCAACCCCTCGATGACGAGGCTCTCATAGGAAGCCTTCTCACAGACAGGACATATCCAGGTGTTATTATAGAGAGGGGTACCAACCCCTCGATGACGAGGCTCTCATAGGAAGCCTTCTCACAGACAGGACATATCCAGGTGTTATTATAGAGAGGGGTACCAACCCCTCGATGACGAACTCTCATGGAAGCCTTCTCACAGACAGGACAGACCCAGGTGTTATTATAGAGATGGGTACCAACACCCATCGATGACGCAGGCTCTCATAGGAAGCCTTCTCACAGAGAGGACATATCCAGGTGTTATTATAGAGAGGGGTACCAACACCATCATGACGAGGCTCTCCCAGGAAGCCTTCTCACAGAGAGGACATATCCAGGTGTTATTATAGAGAGGGGTACCAACACCCATCGATGACGAGGCTCTCATAGGAAGCCTTCTCACAGACAGGACATATCCAGGTGTTATTATAGAGAGGGGTACCAACCCCTCGATGACGAGGCTCTCATAGGAAGCCTTCTCACAGACAGGACAGACCCAGGTGTTATTATAGAGAGGGGTACCAACCCCTCGATGACGAGGCTCTCATAGGAAGCCTTCTCACAGAGAGGGGTACCTATTATAGAGAGGGGTACCAACACCCATCGATGACGAGGCTCTCATAGGAAGCCTTCTCACAGAGAGGACATATCCAGGTGTTATTATAGAGAGGGGTACCAACACCCATCGATGTGGAGGCTCTCATAGGAAGCCTTCTCACAGACAGGACATATCCAGGTGTTATTATAGAGAGGGGTACCAACACCCATCGATGACGAGGCTCTCATAGGAAGCCTTCTCACAGACAGGACATATCCAGGTGTTATTATAGAGAGGGGTACCAACACCCATCGATGACGAGGCTCTCATAGGAAGCCTTCTCACAGAGAGGACATATCCAGGTGTTATTATAGAGAGGGTACCAACCCCTCGATGACGAAGGCTCTCATAGGAAGCCTTCTCACAGACAGGACATATCCAGGTGTTATTATAGAGAGGGTACCAACCCCTCGATGACGAGGCTCTCATAGGAAGCCTTCTCACAGACAGGACATATCCAGGTGTTATTATAGAGAGGGGTACCAACCCCTCGATGACGAGGCTCTCATAGGAAGCCTTCTCACAGACAGGACATATCCAGGTGTTATTATAGAGAGGGGTACCAACCCCTCGATGACGAGGCTCTCATAGGAAGCCTTCTCACAGACAGGACAGACCCAGGTGTTATTATAGAGAGGGGTACCAACACCCATCGATGACGAGGCTCTCATAGGAAGCCTTCTCACAGACAGGACAGACCCAGGTGTTATTATAGAGAGGGGTACCAACACCCATCGATGACGAGGCTCTCATAGGAAGCCTTCTCACAGAGAGGACATATCCAGGTGTTATTATAGAGAGGGGTACCAACACCCATCGATGACGAGGCTCTCATAGGAAGCCTTCTCACAGAGAGGGGTACCTATTATAGAGAGGGGTACCAACACCCATCGATGACGAGGCTCTCATAGGAAGCCTTCTCACAGACAGGACAGACCCAGGTGTTATTATAGAGAGGGGTACCAACACCCATCGATGACGAGGCTCTCATAGGAAGCCTTTTCACAGAGAGGACATATCCAGGTGTTATTATAGAGAGGGGTACCAACACCCATCGATGACGAGGCTCTCATAGGAAGCCTTCTCACAGACAGGACATATCCAGGTGTTATTATAGAGAGGGGTACCAACACCCATCGATGACGAGGCTCTCATAGGAAGCCTTTTCACAGAGAGGACATATCCAGGTGTTATTATAGAGAGGGGTACCAACCCCTCGATGACGAGACTCTCATAGGAAGCCTTCTCACAGACAGGACATATCCAGGTGTTATTATAGAGAGGGGTACCAACCCCTCGATGACGAACTCTCATAGGAAGCCTTCTCACAGACAGGACATATCCAGGTGTTATTATAGAGAGGGGTACCAACCCCTCGATGACGAGGCTCTCATAGGAAGCCTTCTCACAGACAGGACATATCCAGGTGTTATTATAGAGAGGGGTACCAACCCCTCGATGACGAGGCTCTCATAGGAAGCCTTCTCACAGACAGGACAGACCCAGGTGTTATTATAGAGAGGGGTACCAACACCCATCGATGACGAGGCTCTCATAGGAAGCCTTCTCACAGACAGGACAGACCCAGGTGTTATTATAGAGAGGGGTACCAACACCCATCGATGACGAGGCTCTCATAGGAAGCCTTCTCACAGAGAGGACATATCCAGGTGTTATTATAGAGGGGTACCAACACCCATCGATGACGAGGCTCTCATAGGAAGCCTTCTCACAGAGAGGGGTACCTATTATAGAGAGGGGTACCTATTATAGAGAGGAATGCCTTTTCTGCCATCAATTATGATTTCACTTCTGCTGGAAGAAAAAAAAGAGCAAATTTCCACCTTGCATTATGGTAAAAAAACAAACAAGGGCCACACACTCTCATCCAATACCATGCACTATTGGCAACATGGTGGAGCATTAACAAGCGATTAACAATGCAAACTTGGAAAGGTCACGCGGCCCCTCACCCCGTGGGCCTACAGTCCTGAAATTCAGTACGTAGGTCCCTCTCCTGGAATCGAACCAGGGACTGTAGCGACGCCTCTTGAGATGCAGTGCCTTAGACCGCTGCGTCCATGTGCGTGTGTTAACTATTTAACTGAACTAGAAAGCGTAAAAGGCCGCTAAAATGTTTAACATTGGATATCGGTGCATCACTAATTTACATGTTGCGTTTCTATTTTTGTTCTGTGTTTTATAGAACGGTACCAACCCCTCGATGAGGAGGCTCTCGTAGGGGGCCTTCTTGTCACAGACAGGACAGACCCAGGTATTATTATAGAGAGGGGTACCAACCCCTCGATGAGGAGGCTCTCGTAGGGGGTCTTCTTGTCACAGACAGGACAGACCCAGGTATTATTATAGAGAGGGGTACCAACCCCTCGATGAGGAGGCTCTCGTAGGGGGCCTTCTTGTCACAGACAGGACAGACCCAGGTATTATTATAGAGAGGGGTACCAACCCATCGATGAGGAGGCTCTCGTAGGGGGCCTTCTTGTCACAGACAGGACAGACCCAGGTATTATTATAGAGAGGGGTACCAACCCCTCGATGAGGAGGCTCTCGTAGGGGGCCTTCTTGTCACAGACAGGACAGACCCAGGTATTATTATAGAGAGGGGCACCAACCCATCGATGATGAGGCTCTCGTAGGGGGCCTTCTTGTCACAGACAGGACAGACCCAGGTATTATTATAGAGAGGGGTACCAACCCATCGATGAGGAGGCTCTCGTAGGGGGCCTTCTTGTCACAGACAGGACAGACCCAGGTATTATTATAGAGAGGGGTACCAACCCATCGATGATGAGGCTCTCGTAGGGGGTCTTCTTGTCACAGACAGGACAGACCCAGGTATTATTATAGAGAGGGGTACCAACCCATCGATGATGAGGCTCTCGTAGGGGGCCTTCTTGTCACAGACAGGACAGACCCAGGTGGGTTTCTTCTCATTCATCTGCAGGTAGAGGGCTGCGTCAAAACACTGCAGGTGGGAACAGGTGACAGCTCGACACGGCACAGTCAGACGCATTTTACCAAGCTACAGAGAGAGAGAGAGAGATGAAAAAGAGAGATGAATTGTCCAATTTCACCACACTGTACATATTTGTAACACATATCTTTGTCTGTCTGTAAAAGTGGTACCAGACTGATTTGTATAAAGCATAGTTTGTTCCCCCCAGCATGTTATACTCACGGGGCACATGAGCGACACCCTCAGGCTGGTTGTGGCAATCTCACTATCGGGGTCTGCTGTCAGCTTCTCTTTTACTGAAAGAGGACAGAGAATATTTGAAGGACATTACAGATTTACCACAAACGTGGGAATCAATTGCAATGAGCCTGTTCTCTAATTTATGTTCATGTGTGAGTGAGATAGTGTGAGTATATACGTGTGTGTGTGTGTGTGTGTGTGTGTGTGTGTGTGTGTGTGTGTGTGTGTGTGTGTGTGTGTGTGTGTGTGTGTGTGTGTGTGTGTGTGTGTGTGTGTGTGTGTGTGTGTGTGTGTGTGTGTGTGTGTGCTTACTCAGCGCTCTGGAGTGGTCTGGGTTTCTAATGCCCTTCATCCTGAGCCTCTGCAGCAGTAGAGGCGAGGTGACCTGTCTCACCAGGTACACCGACATGGAGTACGTCTGGAACAACAGGCAGAGAAATAGAATTATCTGTCCGCTTCAAACGACACACGGAGAACGCCAGGAAACGACACGCGGAGAACGCCAGGAAACGACACGCGGAGAACGTCAGGAACGACACGCGGAGAACGCCAGGAAACGACACGCGGAGAACGTCAGGAACGACACGCGCAGAACGTCAGGAACGACACGCGGAGAACGTCAGGAAACGACACGCGGAGAACGTCAGTAACGACACGCGCAGAACATCAGGAACGACACGCGGAGAACGCCAGGAAACGACACGCAGAGAACGCCAGGAAACGACACATCAGCTTGAAAGGCCTAATGAAGTCTATGATGCAAAAGGGATCTTTACAATTGCCACTACTATAAATTAAGTTCACAATAAAATAGTGAAAAATACATTGATCCTCAATGTTAGTGCTTACAATACCTTTCCAATTTCGGCTGCCCACGTTACAGAGATCTGATTGGGTACGGCAGAGGACAATCTGACCAATGAGGTGATGTTTAGAGGTCTTCCCGGTCTCTTCTGTTCCACTCCATTTTTAGGGGGCGGGGCATAACCCTGAAAAACAACAAACATACGTGTGTTATCAACTTTACCATGACGTGATATTAGAAATAGTCTCACTATGGGCTGATCTAGGATCTGTTTTGCCTTTTAGATCATAATGAATGAAGGTAACGTAAACAGCTGGGACCTGATCCTAGACCAGCTGAAAAAAACAGTAACGTACCGGCAAGGGGAAGAGCTTCCCATTCACTTTAATACAGAGACTGTTGGGGTAGTTGTCTTCTTGGGGACAACTTGTTTCTGACAGACAAAACCTACAAGAAAAAAAATCATCAGAAAAAAAAAAATCAGTGATTATCGTCACTAATCATTGGGGGGTGGCAGGGTAGCCTAGTGGTTAGAGCGTTGGTCTAGTAACCAGCAGGTAGCCTAGTGGTTAGAGTGTTGGACTAGTAACCAGCAGGTAGCCTAGTGGTTAGAGTGTTGGACTAGTAACCGGCAGGGTAGCCTAGTGGTTAGAGAGTTGGACTAGTAACCGGCAGGGTAGCCTAGTGGTTAGAGAGTTGGACTAGTAACCAGCAGGTAGCCTAGTGGTTAGAGAGTTGGACTAGTAACCGGAAGGTTGCAAGTTCAAACCCCCGAGCTGACAAGGTACAAATCTGTCGTTCTGCACCTGAACAAGGCAGTTAACCCCACTGTTCCTAGGCCGTCATTGAAAAGAAGAATTTGTACTGAACTGACTTGCCTAGTTAAATAAAATAAAATAAGATGCCTGGAATTATGACCACATTCTATCCATCCTCACCTCAGTTGTATCTGAACCATGTAGTCCCTTCTGCCACCCGGTAGGAAGTCCCTTTTAAGAAAGAACAAGAACACATGCAATTAGAAACAGAACTATTGTGGAATGTGTCAGGAGTAGAAGGGAAAAGGTGCCCATACCTTGAAATGCACACCTCTCTGACTTGTTGAGGCGTCAAGGCGAAGATGAAGTATTTCTCTTGGTGGTATCTCTGAACAGTGCTGGTTCCTAGTAGAATAAGGACGTCAGATTAGGACATGATGGAAAAACAACAAACAAAAAACATTCAGACACTTCAATGCAGTCTGTGGTCAGTAATGTCAACATTACCAGAGACATAGGCAGCATGTCAACATTACCAGAGAGAGAGGCCGTAATGTCAACATTACCAGAGACATAGGCAGCATGTCAACTTTACCAGAGAGAGAGGCCGTAATGTCAACATTACCAGAGACATAGGCAGCATGTCAACATTACCTACCAGAGAGATAGGCCGTAATGTCAACATTACCAGAGACATAGGCAGCATGTCAACATTACCAGAGAGAGAGGCCGTAATGTCAACATTACCAGAGACATAGGCAGCATGTCAACATTACCAGAGAGAGAGGCCGTAATGTCAACATTACCAGAGAGAGAGGCCGTAATGTCAACATTACCAGAGAGAGAGGCCGTAATGTCAACATTACCAGAGACATAGGCAGCATGTCAACATTACCAGAGACATAGGCCGTAATGTCAACATTACCAGAGACATAGGCCGTAATGTCAACATTACCAGAGACATAGGCAGCATGTCAACATTACCAGAGAGATAGGCAGCATGTCAACATTACCAGAGAGATAGGCAGCATGTCAACATTACCTACCAGAGAGATAGGCCGTAATGTCAACATTACCAGAGACATAGGCAGCATGTCAACATTACCAGAGAGATAGGCAGCATGTCAACATTACCTACCAGAGACATAGGCCGTAATGTCAACATTACCAGAGACATAGGCAGCATGTCAACATTACCAGAGAGATAGGCAGCATGTCACATTACCAGAGACATAGGCATGTCAACATTACCTACCAGAGAGATAGGCAGCATGTCAACATTACCTACCAGAGAGATAGGCCGTAATGTCAACATTACCAGAGACATAGGCAGCATGTCAACATTACCAGAGACATAGGCAGCATGTCAACATTACCAGAGACATAGGCAGCATGTCAACATTACCAGAGAGATAGGCAGCATGTCAACATTACCTACCAGAGAGATAGGCCGTAATGTCAACATTACCAGAGACATAGGCAGCATGTCAACATTACCAGAGACATAGGCAATAATGTCAACATTACCTACCAGAGACATAGGTCGTAATGTCAACATTACCAGAGAGATAGGCAATAATGTCAACATTACCAGAGAGATAGGCAGCATGTTAACATTACCTACCAGAGACATAGGTTGTAATGTCAACATTACCAGAGAGAGAGGCCCGTAATGCCAACATTACCAGAGAGAGAGGCCGTAATGCCAACATTACCAGAGAGAGAGGCCATAATGCCAACATTACCAGAGAGAGAGGCAGTAATGCCAACATTACCAGAGAGAGGCAGTAATGCCAACATTACCAGAGAGATAGGCAGCATGTCAACATTACCAGAGAGATAGGCAGTAATGCCAACATTACCAGAGACATAGGCAGCATGTCAACATTACCAGAGAGATAGGCAGAGCTACTATATCATCAGCCATAATTTTCGATCTATGCAAATTTGAGAAATGTCTCAAATTAGTGCCTACAGGCTGGTTTAAGGCTCTGAAGTGGAAAGGACAACCAGACAAATGGACATTAGATTATGACCAGAATTAACAAACATTCAGGCACTTAATCACAAGACTCCTTCATCAGTAATGTCATGTCTGACCAGAAATATGATGGAACGTGCACCTAGATTACGAGAGAGATAGGCAGAGCTTGTATTTGCTTAAGCTTGCCTATAAACACATCCAAACATTCAGAACGAGGAGAACTTTATTTAACTAGGCAAGTCAAGTTAACAACAAATTCTTATTTACAATGACTGGTCTACCCGAGCCACACCCGACAACACTGGCCAATTGTGTGCCGCCCAATGGGACTCCCAATCACGACCGGATGTGACAGCCTAGATTGAACCAGGGACTGTAGTGACACCTCTTGTACTGAGATGCAGATGCCTTAGACCGTCAAGGCCACTGGTTTTATTTATTTTTATTTCACCTTTATTTAACCAGGTAGGCTAGTTGAGAACACCTTTATTTAACCAGGTAGGCTAGTTGAGAACACCTTTATTTAACCAGGCAGGCCAGTTGAGAACACCTTTATTTAACCAGGTAGGCCAGTTGAGAACACCTTTATTTAACCAGGTAGGCTAGTTGAGAACACCTTTATTTAACCAGGTAGGCTAGTTGAGAACACCTTTTATTTAACCAGGTAGGCCAGTTGAGAACACCTTTATTTAACCAGGTAGGCTAGTTGAGAACACCTTTATTTAACCAGGTAGGCTAGTTGAGAACACCTTTATTTAACCAGGTAGGCTAGTTGGAGAACACCTTTATTTAACCAGGTAGGCTAGTTGAGAACACCTTTATTTAACCAGGTAGGCCAGTTGAGAACACCTTTTATTTAACCAGGTAGGTCAGTTGAGAACACCTTTATTTAACCAGGTGGCCAGTTGAGAAACACCTTTATTTAACCAGGTAGGCTAGTTGAGAAACACCTTTATTTAACCAGGTAGGCCAGTTGAGAAACACCTTTTATTTAACCAGGTAGGTCAGTTGAGAAATACCTTATTTAACCAGGTAGGCCAGTTGAGAACACCTTTATTTAACCAGGTAGGCTAGTTGAGAACACCTTTATTTAACCAGGTAGGCTAGTTGAGAACACCTTTATTTAACCAGGTAGGCCAGTTGAGAACACCTTTATTTAACCAGGTAGGCTAGTTGAGAACACCTTTATTTAACCAGGTAGGCTAGTTGAGAACACCTTTATTTAACCAGGTAGGCTAGTTGAGAACACCTTTATTTAACCAGGTAGGCCAGTTGAGAACACCTTTATTTAACCAGGTAGGCTAGTTGAGAACATCTTTATTTAACCAGGTAGGCTAGTTGAGAACACCTTTATTTAACCAGGTAGGCTAGTTGAGAACACCTTTATTTAACCAGGTAGGCTAGTTGAGAACACCTTTATTTAACCAGGTAGGCTAGTTGAGAACATCTTTATTTAACC
>NW_025752984.1:0-11529 GCF_021184085.1 Oncorhynchus gorbuscha
CAGGTAAGATATACAACACCTTGTGACAGGTAAGATATACAACACCTTGTGATAGGTAAGATATACAACACCTTGTGACAGGTAAGATATACAACACCTTGTGATAGGTAGATATACAACACCTTGTGATAGGTAAGATATACAACACCTTGTGATAGGTAGATATACAACACCTTGTGACAGGTAAGATATACAACACCTTGTGATAGGTAGATATACAACACCTTGTGACAGGTAAGATATACAACACCTTGTGATAGGTAGATATACAACACCTTGTGATAGGTAGATATACAACACCTTGTGATAGGTAGATATACAACACCTTGTGACAGGTAAGATATACAACACCTTGTGATAGGTAGATATACAACACCTTGTGATAGGTAAGATATACAACACCTTGTGACAGGTAAGATATACAACACCTTGTGATAGGTAAGATATACAACACCTTGTGACAGGTAAGATATACAACACCTTGTGACAGGTAAGATATACAACACCTTGTGATAGGTAAGATATACAACACCTTGTGACAGGTAAGATATACAACACCTTGTGACAGGTAAGATATACAACACCTTGTGATAGGTAAGATATACAACACCTTGTGACAGGTAAGATATACAACACCTTGTGACAGGTAAGATATACAACACCTTGTGATAGGTAAGATATACAACACCTTGTGATAGGTAAGATATACAACACCTTGTGACAGGTAAGATATACAACACCTTGTGACAGGTAAGATATACAACACCTTGTGATAGGTAAGATATACAACACCTTGTGATAGGTAGATATACAACACCTTGTGACAGGTAAGATATACAACACCTTGTGATAGGTAGATATACAACACCTTGTGATAGGTAGATATACAACACCTTGTGATAGGTAGATATACAACACCTTGTGACAGGTAAGATATACAACACCTTGTGACAGGTAAGATATACAACACCTTGTGACAGGTAAGATATACAACACCTTGTGACAGGTAAGATATACAACACCTTGTGATAGGTAAGATATACAACACCTTGTGACAGGTAAGATATACAACACCTTGTGATAGGTAGATATACAACACCTTGTGACAGGTAAGATATACAACACCTTGTGACAGGTAAGATATACAACACCTTGTGACAGGTAAGATATACAACACCTTGTGACAGGTAAGATATACAACACCTTGTGATAGGTAGATATACAACACCTTGTGACAGGTAAGATATACAACACCTTGTGATAGGTAAGATATACAACACCTTGTGACAGGTAAGATATACAACACCTTGTGACAGGTAAGATATACAACACCTTGTGACAGGTAAGATATACAACACCTTGTGACAGGTAAGATATACAACACCTTGTGACAGGTAAGATATACAACACCTTGTGACAGGTAAGATATACAACACCTTGTGACAGGTAAGATATACAACACCTTGTGACAGGTAAGATATACAACACCTTGTGACAGGTAAGATATACAACACCTTGTGACAGGTAAGATATATACAACACCTTGTGACAGGTAAGATATACAACACCTTGTGATAGGTAGATATACAACACCTTATGACAGGTAAAGATGTAACAACAACAGTAGGTAAGATATACAACACCTTGTGACAGGTAAGATATACAACACCTTGTGACAGGTAAGATATACAACATAGCAGCAGGTAAGATATACAACACTGCATGACAGGTAAGATATACAACACCTTGTGATAGGTAAGATATACAACACCTTGTGACAGGTAAGATATACAACACCTTGTGATAGGTAGATATACAACACCTTGTGATAAGACATACAACACCTTTGTGATAGGTAATATACAACACCTTGATATACAACACCTTGTGATAGGTAAGATATACAACACCTTGTGACAGGTAAGATATACAACACCTTGTGATAGGTAAGATATACAACACCTTGTGATAGGTAGATATACAACACCTTGTGACAGGTAAGATATACAACACCTTGTGACGGAGTGGATATACAACACCTTGTGATAGGTAAGATATACAACACCTTGTGACAGGTAAGATATACAACACCTTGTGATAGGTAAGATATACAACACCTTGTGACAGAGTGAATGCCAGTGACAGGTAAGATATACAACTTTTTAGCCTTGTGATAGGTAAGATATACAACACCTTGTGACAGGTAAGATATACAACACCTTGTGATAGGTAGATATACAACACCTTGTGATAGGTAAGATATACAACACCTTGTGATAGGTAGATATACAACACCTTGTGACGGGTAAGATATACAACACCTTGTGATAGGTAGATATACAACACCTTGTGACAGGTAAAAGATATACAACACCTTGTGATAGGTGATATACAACACCTTGTGATGGTAGATATACAACACCTTGTGATAGGTAGATATACAACACCTTGTGACAGGTAAGATATACAACACCTTGTGATAGGTAGATATACAACACCTTGTGACAGGTAAGATATACAACACCTTGTGACAGGTAAGATATAACCTGCCTTGTGATAGGTAAGATATACAACACCTTGTGACAGGTAAGATATACAACACCTTGTGACAGGTAAGATATACAACACCTTGTGATAGAGTAAGATATACAACACCTTGTGACAGGTAAGATATACAACACCTTGTGACAGAGTAAGATATACAACACCTTGTGATGGGTAAGATATACAACACCTTGTGACGGGTAAGATGTACAACACCTTGTGACAGGTAAGATATACAACACCTTGTGATAGGTAAGATATACAACACCTTGTGATGGAGTGAATATACAACACCTTGTGACAGGTAAGATATACAACACCTTGTGATAGGTAGATATACAACACCTTGTGATAGGTAAGATATACAACACCTTGTGATAGGTAGATATACAACACCTTGTGACAGGTAAGATATACAACACCTTGTGATAGGTAGATATACAACACCTTGTGACAGGTAAGATATACAACACCTTGTGATAGGTAGATATACAACACCTTGTGATGGGTGATATACAACACCTTGTGATAGGTAGATATACAACACCTTGTGACAGGTAAGATATACAACACCTTGTGATAGGTAGATATACAACACCTTGTGATAGGTAAGATATACAACACCTTGTGACAGGTAAGATATACAACACCTTGTGATGGAGTGGATATACAACACCTTGTGACAGGTAAGATATACAACACCTTGTGACAGGTGAGATCGCACAACATGTGATAGGTAAGATATACAACACTTTGTGACAGGTAAGATATACAACACCTTGTGATAGGTAGATATACAACACCTTGTGATAGGTAAGATATACAACACCTTGTGATAGGTAAGATATACAACACCTTGTGATAGGTAAGATATACAACACCTTGTGACAGGTAAGATATACAACACCTGTGACAGGTAAGATATACAACACCTTGTGATAGGTAAGATATACAACACCTTGTGACAGGTAAGATATACAACACCTTGTGACAGGTAAGATATACAACACCTTGTGATAGGTAAGATATACAACACCTTGTGATAGGTGTAGATATACAACACCTTGTGACAGGTAAGATATACAACACCTTGTGATAGGTAGATATATTTCACAGCACCTTGTGACAGGTAAGATATACAACACCTTGTGATGGATGGATATACAACACCTTGTGATAGGTAGATATACAACACCTTGTGATAGGTAGATATACAACACCTTGTGACAGGTAAGCAACACCTTGATATACAACACCTTGTGATAGGTAAGATATACAACACCTTGTGATAGGTAAGATATACAACACCTTGTGACAGGTAAGATATACAACACCTTGTGATAGGTAGATATACAACACCTTGTGATAGGTAAGATATACAACACCTTGTGACAGGTAAGATATACAACACCTTGTGATAGGTAAGATATACAACACCTTGTGACAGGTAAGATATACAACACCTTGTGACAGGTAAGATATACAACACCTTGTGACAGGTAAGATATACAACACCTTGTGATAGGTAGATATACAACACCTTGTGACAGGTAAGATATACCAACACCGTGATGGTGAATGATCTAACAACACCTGTGACAGGTGAATATACAACACCTTGTGACAGGTAAGATATACAACACCTTGTGACAGGTAAAGATATACAACACCTTGTGACAGGTAAGATATACAACACCTTGTGATAGGTAAGATATACAACACCTTGTGACAGGTAAGATATACAACACCTTGCAGATAGGTAGATATACAACACCTTGTGATAGGTAAGATATAATAACACCTTGTGATAGGTAGATATACAACACCTTGTGACAGGTAAGATATACAACACCTTGTGATAGGTAGATATACAACACCTTGTGACAGGTAAGATATACAACACTCCAGATAGGTAGATATACAAATACCTTGTGATAGGTAGATATACAACACCTTGTGATAGGTAGATATACAACACCCAGACAGGTAAGATATACAACACCTTGTGATAGGTAGATATACAACACCTTGTGATAGGTAAGATATACAACACCTTGTGACAGGTAAGATATACAACACCTTGTGATAGGTAAGATATACAACACCTTGTGACAGGTAAGATATACAACACCTTGTGACAGGTAAGATATACAACACCTTGTGATAGGTAAGATATACAACACCTTGTGACAGGTAAGATATACAACACCTTGTGACAGGTAAGATATACAACACCTTGTGATAGGTAAGATATACAACACCTTGTGACAGGTAAGATATACACACTCAGACAGGTAAGATATACAACACCTTGTGATAGGTAAGATATACAACACCTTGTGATAGGTAAGATATACAACACCTTGTGACAGGTAAGATATACAACACCTTGTGATAGGTAAGATATACAACACCTTGTGATAGGTAGATATACAACACCTTGTGACAGGTAAGATATACAACACCTTGTGATAGGTAGATATACAACACCTTGTGACGGTAGATATACAACACCTTGTGATAGGTAGATATACAACACCTTGTGACAGGTAAGATATACAACACCTTGTGACAGGTAAGATATACAACACCTTGTGACAGGTAAGATATACAACACCTTGTGACAGGTAAGATATACAACACCTTGTGATAGGTAAGATATACAACACCTTGTGACAGGTAAGATATACAACACCTTGTGATAGGTAGATATACAACACCTTGTGACAGGTAAGATATACAACACCTTGTGACAGGTAAGATATACAACACCTTGTGACAGGTAAGATATACAACACCTTGTGACAGGTAAGATATACAACACCTTGTGATAGGTAGATATACAACACCTTGTGACAGGTAAGATATACAACACCTTGTGATAGGTAAGATATACAACACCTTGTGACAGGTAAGATATACAACACCTTGTGACAGGTAAGATATACAACACCTTGTGACAGGTAAGATATACAACACCTTGTGACAGGTAAGATATACAACACCTTGTGACAGGTAAGATATACAACACCTTGTGATAGGTAGATATACAACACCTTGTGACAGGTAAGATATACAACACCTTGTGACAGGTAAGATATACAACACCTTGTGACAGGTAAGATATACAACACCTTGTGACAGGTAAGATATACAACACCTTGTGACAGGTAAGATATACAACACCTTGTGATAGGTAGATATACAACACCTTGTGACAGGTAAGATATACAACACCTTGTGATAGGTAAGATATACAACACCTTGTGACAGGTAAGATATACAACACCTTGTGACAGGTAAGATATACAACACCTTGTGATAAGTAGATATACAACACCTTATGATAGGTAGATATACAACACCTTGTGATAGGTAGATATACAACACCTTGTGACAGGTAAGATATACAACACCTTGTGATAGGTAAGATATACAACACCTTGTGATAGGTAGATATACAACACCTTGTGATAAGTAGATATACAACACCTTATGATAGGTAGATATACAACACCTTATGATAGGTAGATATACAACACCTTATGATAGGTAGATATACAACACCTTGTGATAAGTAGATATACAACACCTTATGATAGGTAGATATACAACACCTTGTGACAGGTAAGATATACAACACCTTGTGATAGGTAAGATATACAACACCTTGTGACAGGTAAGATATACAACACCTTGTGATAGGTAAGATATACAACACCTTGTGATAGGTAGATATACAACACCTTGTGATAGGTAGATATACAACACCTTGTGATAGGTAGATATACAACACCTTGTGATAGGTAGATATACAACACCTTATGATAGGTAGATATACAACACCTTGTGACAGGTAAGATATACAACACCTTGTGATAAGTAGATATACAACACCTTATGATAGGTAGATATACAACACCTTGTGACAGGTAAGATATACAACACCTTGTGACAGGTAAGATATACAACACCTTGTGATAAGTAGATATACAACACCTTGTGATAGGTAGATATACAACACCTTGTGACAGGTAAGATATACAACACCTTGTGACAGGTAAGATATACAACACCTTGTGATAGGTAGATATACAACACCTTGTGACAGGTAAGATATACAACACCTTGTGACAGGTAAGATATACAACACCTTGTGACAGGTAAGATATACAACACCTTGTGATAGGTAGATATACAACACCTTGTGACAGGTAAGATATACAACACCTTGTGACAGGTAAGATATACAACACCTTGTGATAGGTAGATATACAACACCTTGTGATAGGTAGATATACAACACCTTGTGACAGGTAAGATATACAACACCTTGTGACAGGTAAGATATACAACACCTTGTGATAGGTAGATATACAACACCTTGTGACAGGTAAGATATACAACACCTTGTGATAGGTAAGATATACAACACCTTGTGATAGGTAAGATATACAACACCTTGTGACAGGTAAGATATACAACACCTTGTGACAGGTAAGATATACAACACCTTGTGACAGGTAAGATATACAACACCTTGTGACAGGTAAGATATACAACACCTTGCAGAGAGTCTATCCAACTGACAATCTCTTAGGGAAAAAAAATAAACAATTAGAACCAAGACTTAACTGATGTTGACTCAAGACGGAAGGAAAGTAGGAGCATAACTAACAAAATGACAGTGAACAAAACTGTAGGCTTAATCCAGTATAAACTAATGTATAGAATTGACTATACCAAGAGACAAAATTCACAAATTCTACAGCACATTTACATTTAACATTTACATTACATTTAAGTCATTTAGCAGACGCTCTTATCCAGAGCGACTTACAAATTGGTGCATTCACCTTATGACATCCAGTGGAACAGTCACTTTACAATAGTGCATCTAAATCTTAAAGGGGGGGGGTGAGAGGGATTACTTATCCTATCCTAGGTATTCCTTAAAGAGGTGGGGTTTCAGGTGTCTCCGGAAGGTGGTGATTGACTCCACAACAGCAGAGTCATGTGTAAAACTAACAATGACTCAATAATTCATACCTTCCGGGAATGCTGGAATGTCCAAAATGTATGGGTGGAGCTAGAGAGTCAGTTGTCAGAAGTATTACAATATAAATGTACTTTTAACCCGTCTGTCTGCTTATTTCAAGATGGTGTATGGGGGTGTAGTGAGAGACCCAATTGGTTGGATGATTCTCTTGTCAATCGTCTGGAGAAAAAAAAAACTTAAATACTAAAAACTTGGAAATCAATCAATCCTCCATCGTTAACACAATGGAAACATCTAACGATGTATTATTTAAATACAAAATGTTGCAGTTTGTGGCGGAGAATGATGTGTACGCTGGAGATGACAGTGTGTGCTAGTGGGTCTGGGCAGGGTTGATGTAGTTGATGTTTCTACGACTTTGTCGTTTGTATGTGTATGTTTTTGTATTGTTCGTAAAATATAAAATTAAATCTTACAAAAAAATTGATAATAATACAGAATTGAAGAGGAAATGCTAACAGGAAATGCTAACAGGAAATGCTAACAGGAAATGCTAACAGGAAATGCTAACAGGAAATGCTAACAGGAAATGCTAACAGGAAATGCTAACTCACTGCATGTTTCAGTAATAGATGGTGCCAGCAGAATTGAAAAGGGGTTGACGCCAACAGTATTGAGATTGATTGATCAGATGTGTGTGTGTGTTCACAGTGCTGATGGTGAGGATCATTGCGGCCCGTGATCAGGGCTCCCATGCTGAGGTGGAGGTTAAGGTAAAGAAGGTCCTGTACCACGGCAGCCAGGTGAACATCAAGAAAGGTCACATCACCCTCTACCCAGAATCCTGGACCACCCGAGGGTGCACCTGCCCCCTCCTTAACCCAGGTGAGCTCTTACGTTTTGGCCAGGCAACTGGACCTCGACTGCTTCTTGCCCCAATAGTTATTTTCTCTGACATCTCTGGATGCCCACCTGCCTTGTAGGAAGGTATGAGAACTCTGAAGGTATGAGAACTCTGAAGGTATGAGAACTCTGAAGGTATGAGAACTCTGAAGGTATGAGAACTCTGAAGGTATGAGAACTCTGAAGGTATGAGAACTCTGAAGGTACGAAAACTCTGAACACCTTAAGCAGATGGGTAACCCCATATATGGGTAAATAGGCCTCACACTACCTTAAGCAGATGGATGGGTAACCCCATATATGGGGTTATATATATATATATATATATAAATATATATATATAAACAGTATTTAAAGCCTGGCTAATACCCCACTCTATCAGTGTCCATTAAAAGTAAATGGACCGAATATAAACTGGAATTGACCCTGCTCTCTCTATTCTACTCCCCCAGGATCAGAGTATCTGGTGGGTGGCCACGAGGACCGGAGGACGGGTCGTCTGCTGGTGAACACCAAGAGTCTGGTCAAACCCTGGAGGCCCAGCCTGGGACGCAAGCTCCTGCACCTCCTCAACAAACACTGTAGCTCCTCCTCCTCCTCTTCCTCTTCAAGGAAGACTGCAGCAGAGACTGCAGAATGCAAACGTCTTTAGTCTGCAGAAGAAAAAACTAGAGCCATGGAACAAGATGAAGAGAGGGAGGGAGAGTTAAAAAGTGATCCATGTTTTGGTGGATTGCATGAGAAGGACGATGAGTCGAATATAAAGACGTGTGAGAGTGTATTTTTGGACGAATGTGGGCTGGACATGGGGATACAGCCACAGCTTGGGCAATATGGGGAAAGCAGAACTCTTGTGCCATTCAGGCCCTCATTTGCCTGTTTCATCCACAGACGAACGGAACACATTTCTGAAACGATGACCTCCACGGCAGGACCATTATGATGGATAGTGTTCTGTGCTGAATGGCACTGTGTGGCTCAGTTGGAAAGAGCATGGCGCTGGCAACACTGAGGTTGTGGGTTCAATTCCTGCAGGGATCATAAACAAAAACATATGTATGCACTCACTCACTGTATTGCAAGTCACTTTGGTGAAACGCATGAGTCTGCTTAGTGGTATATATTGGATGATATAATATGATGACAGGCAGCTGCACAGAGACACAGTACAGACTCTCGTCTCCCTTTTTTTACAGGAAGAGGAAAATGCATTTCCAAAGGGAAGACCAGATATCCTGAGTGAAGGTTTACTGTCTGAGGATGATTGATTGATCTGACTTCTCATTCTGATCTTGGATGTTCCAGTCCCAAAGTCATCAGAGCCACTGGGCTGGTGTTTAAATCCACTTTAGATTTGTCTCCGACTATAGTTGAAACCAAGACAAATATAGAACCAAAGTCATCAGAGCCACTGGGCTGGTGTTTAAATCCACTTTAGATTAGTCTCCGACTATAGTTGAAACCAAGACAAATATAGAACCAAAGTCATCAGAGCCACTGGGCTGGTGTTTAAATCCACTTTAGATTTGTCTCCGACTATAGTTGAAACCAAGACAAATATAGAACCAAAGTCATCAGAGCCACTGGGCTGGTGTTTAAATCTTTAGATTTGTCTCCGACTATAGTTGAAACCAAGACAAATATAGAACCAAAGTCATCAGAGCCACTGGGCTGGTGTTTAAATCCACTTTAGATTTGTCTCCGACTATAGTTGAAACCAAGACACAAATATAGAACCAAAAGGATATTATTAATGAATGTTTTATCAAATGACTGAGATCTCTATGTTCTATGATTAGCCTTCCGATCTATCCAAGGTTTTATGTTTGGAGTCCTGACATTTGTATCCTGGAGTTATTGGCAGTAAACCTGCAGAAGCATCATCGTGTGTGTGTGTGTGTGTGTGTGTGTGTGTGTGTGTGTGTGTGTGTGTGTGTGTGTGTGTGTGTGTGTGTGTGTGTGTGTGTGTGTGTGTGTGTGTGTGTGTGTGTGTGTGTGTGTGTGTGTGTGTGTGTGTGTGTGTGTGTGTCCACAAACTCGCTGTCCTTGGCTCGAAGGGACTGAGCAGGCCTTAACAAGTAGTATCTCCTGGAGCAGAAGAAGAGTAGAGAGAGAACAGAAAGTCTGTCTGGACCCCTCTGGGACTAAAGCACTGAAGACGCTCTCAGTTAGAATTGAACTGACTTCACGTCTTCCCTCACTCTCAGTCTGATTTCAATGACTCTTTGTCAGGTTTATGTCAAAACATGACACGATGATGTTGTCTACTTACTCACATGGTTTGGTGTCCTCACTTCTATTGCACTCAGGGATGTGGTGGTAAAACCTCTGAACACCTTAAACAGATGGGTAACCCCCATATAAGGGGGAAATAGGACTCGATTTTATTTCATTGGGCATAAGTGTGATCTAATCACATTGGTTCACCAGGAACTAATCCTACAGATCATGTGGCAAAGTCAGGAGAAGTCCGTGTACTCAGATCAAGAATGGTGAACTGAGTTTATGTTTATTTATTTAAATGGGCAAATCAGTTAAAGAACTATTCTTATTTACAATGACAGCCCACCCCAGACAACACCCTATGGTACTCTCAATGACAGCCCACCCCAGACAACACCCTATGGTACTCTCAATGACAGCCCACCCCAGACAACACCCTATGGTACTCTCAATGACAGCCCACCCCAGACAACACCCTATGGTACTCTCAATGACAGCCCACCCCATACAACACAGTGCACCACCCTATGGTACTCTCAATGACAGCCCACCCCATACAACACAGTGCACCACCCTACTCTCAATGACAGCCCACCCAGACAACACCTATGGTACTCTCAATGACAGCCCACCCATACAGACAACACCCTATGGTACTCTCAATGACAGCCCACCCCAGACAACACCCTATGGTACTCTCAATGACAGCCCACCCCAGACAACACCCTATGGTACTCTCAATGACAGCCCACCCCAGACAACACCCTAGGTACTCTCAATGACCCACCCTATGGTACTCTCAATGACAGCCCACCCCATACAACACAGTGCACCACCCTATGGTACTCTCAATGACAGCC
>NW_025752985.1:0-11526 GCF_021184085.1 Oncorhynchus gorbuscha
TCCAATATATTGACAACTTTACTGCTGAAATGCAAAACATAATGAAACAAGTAAAATATAGTTTTTGACTGATATTCCCATTGACGTTTAGTAACCTAGTTATAATATCTCTGTCTTCTCTACTATACTTCAGTTTAGTAACCTAGTTATAATATCTCTGTCTTCTCTACTATACTTCAGTTTAGTAACCTAGCTATAATATCTCTGTCTTTTCTACTATACTTCAGTTTAGTAACCTAGCTATAATATCTCTGTCTTCTCTCCTATACTTCAGTTTAGTAACCTAGCTATAATATCTCTGTCTTCTCTACTATACTTCAGTTTAGTAACCTAGTTATAATATCTCTGTCTTCTCTACTATACTTGTTAAAGTAGCCTGCATCTCTGTTTAGTAACAGCTAGCTATAATATCTCTGTCTTCTCTATCCCTGCTATAATATCTCTGTCTTCTCTCCTATACTTCAGTTTAGTAACCTAGTTATAACTATACTTCTAGTTATCTTCTCTGTCTCTCTACTATACTTCAGTTTAGTAACCTAGCTATAATATCTCTGTCTTTTCTACTATACTTCAGTTTAGTAACCTAGTTATAATATCTCTGTCTTCTCTCCTATACTTCAGTTTAGTAACCTAGCTATAATATCTCTGTCTTCTCTACTATACTTCAGTTTAGTAACCTAGTTATAATATCTCTGTCTTCTCTACTATACTTCAGTTTAGTAACCTAGCTATAATATCTCTGTCTTCTCTACTATACTTCAGTTTAGTAACCTAGTTATAATATCTCTGTCTTCTCTACTATACTTCAGTTTAGTAACCTAGTTATAATATCTCTGTCTTCTCTACTATACTTCAGTTTAGTAACCTAGTTATAATATACTTCCCTGTCTGTCTTCTCTACTATACTTCAGTTTAGTAACCTAGTTATAATATCTCTGTCTTCTCTACTATACTTCAGTTTAGTAACCTAGTTATAATATCCCTGTCTTCTCTACTATACTTCAGTTTAGTAACCTAGTTATAATATCTCTGTCTTCTCTACTATACTTCAGTTTAGTAACCTAGTTATAATATCCCTGTCTTCTCTACTATACTTCAGTTTAGTAACCTATTTATAATATCCCTGTCTTCTCTACTATACTTCAGTTTAGTAACCTATTTATAATATCCCTGTCTTCTCTACTATACTTCAGTTTAGTAACCTAGTTATAATATCCCTGTCTTCTCTACTATACTTCAGTTTAGTAACCTAGTTATAATATCTCTGTCTTCTCTACTATACTTCAGTTTAGTAACCTAGTTATCTCTGTCTTCTCTACTATACTTCAGTTTAGTAACCTAGTTATAATATCTCTGTCTTCTCTACTATACTTCAGTTTAGTAACCTAGTTATAATATCTCTGTCTTCTCTACTATACTTCAGTTTAGTAACCTAGTTATAATATCTCTGTCTTCTCTACTATACTTCAGTTTAGTAACCTAGTTATAATATCTCTGTCTTCTCTACTATACTTCAGTTTAGTAACCTAGTTATAATATCTCTGTCTTCTCTACTATACTTCAGTTTAGTAACCTAGTTATAATATCCCTGTCTTCTCTACTATACTTCAGTTTAGTAACCTAGTTATAATATCTCTGTCTTCTCTACTATACTTCAGTTTAGTAACCTAGTTATAATATCTCTGTCTTCTCTACTATACTTCAGTTTAGTAACCTATTTATAATATCTCTGTCTTCTCTACTATACTTCAGTTTAGTAACCTAGTTATAATATCTCTGTCTTCTCTACTATACTTCAGTTTAGTAACCTAGCTATAATATCTCTGTCTTCTCTACTATACTTCAGTTTAGTAACCTAGCTATAATATCTCTGTCTTCTCTACTATACTTCAGTTTAGTAACCTAGCTATAATATCTCTGTCTTCTCTACTATACTTCAGTTTAGTAACCTAGCTATAATATCTCTGTCTTCTCTACTATACTTCAGTTTAGTAACCTAGCTATAATATCTCTGTCTTCTCTACTCTACATCAGTTTAGTAACCTAGTTATAATATCTCTGTCTTCTCTACTCTACATCAGTTTAGTAACCTAGCTATAATATCTCTGTCTCCTCTCCTAAACTTCAGTTTAGTAACCGAGCTAAAGTTGCAATGTGGAGAATATGTATTTTCCTCGTGATTATACCCATGTGCTTATAATGCACTAGCCTATGGAACAGAGTGCAATTTGGGATGAACAAATTGTTTAAAAAAAATAAAAAAATAATTGCATCCCAACGAGGTCCAGAGTGCTGTGGTGTTGACACAGCACTTTTCAGGAAACTGGTTGAATAAGACTCTCTGTTTCTCTGTCTCTCTGTCTCTCTCTGTCTCTCTGTGTCTCCTCACAGGTCTTCATTTCACTCTTCTGGGGGAACCAAGAGGCCAGAGATTGCGGCCTGGGCTTCATAGTCAAAGGGAAACAATGTGATGATATAGATGAGTGTAAAAGTTGGAACCTACCCCCACCCTGTGAAAGTACTGCCACGTGTTACAACACATATGGAAGCTTCTACTGTCAGTGTCAACCTGGTTCATATCCACAACGACTGTCGACTTTACTCCTCTCACTGGGAAGTGTAAGGGTGAGTCTTCAATGGGGAGGGTGGATAATGATATTACTCTATGTGTGGGTGGGGAGGGGGATAATGATATTATTCTATGTGTAGGTGGGGGGATAATGATATTATTCTATGTGTAGGTGGGGGGAGGGGTGATAATGATATTATTCTATGTGTAGGTGGGGAGGGTGGATAATGATGTTATTCTATGTGTAGGTGGGGGGGGTGGATAATTATATTATTCTATGTGTGAGTGGGGAGGAGATAATGATATTATTCTATGTGTAGGTGGGGAGGGGTGGATAATGATATTATTCTATGTGTGGGTGGGGAGGGGTGGATAATGATGTTATTCTATGTGTAGGTGGGGAGGGGTGGATAATCATATTATTCTATGTGTAGGTGGAGGGGAGGGGTGATAATGATATTATTTTATGTGTAGGTGGGGAGGAGGATAATGATTTTATTCTATGTGTAGTTGGGGAGTGGGTGATAATGATATTTTTCTATCTGTAGGTGGGGAGGGGGATAATGATATTATTCTATGTGTAGGTGGGGAGGGTGATAATGATATTATTCTATGTGTAGGTGGGGAGGGGGTGATAATGATGTTATTCTATGTGTAGGTGGGGAGGGGTGGATAATCATATTATTCTATGTGTAGGTGGAGGAGGGGTGATAATGATATTATTTTATGTGTAGGTGGGGAGGAGGATAATGATTTTATTCTATGTGTAGTTGGGGAGTGGGTGATAATGATATTTTTCTATGTGTAGGTGGGGAGGGGGATAATGATATTATTCTATGTGTAGGTGGGGAGGGTGATAATGATATTATTCTATGTGTAGGTGGGGAGGGGTGGATAATGATTGTATTCTATGTGTTGGTGGGGGAGGGGGGTGATAATGATATTATTCTATGTGTAGGTGGGGAGGGGTGATAATGATATTATTCTATGTGTAGGTGGGGAGGGTGGATAATGATTGTATTCTATGTGTTGGTGGGGAAGGGGGAAGGTGCTGATAATGAGGGGATAATGATATTGTTCTATGTGTAGGTGGGGAAGGGGGAAGGTGCTGATAATGAGGGGGATAATGATATTGTTCTATGTGTTGGTGGGGAAGGGGGAAAGGTGCTGATAATGAGGGGATAATGATATTGTTCTATGTGTTGGTGGGGAAGGGGGAAGGTGCTGATAATGAGGAGGATAATGATATTGTTCTATGTGTAGTTGGGGAGGGGGCTGATAATGATATTGTTCTATGTAAATTGTGTCATTGTGAACGTACGTACTGATGTATTCATGTGGAACAAACAGCTCATGCCAGGTGTGAGGCTGGGGTCTCAGTTTAGCTTGTGTTTGTGTCTGTGTGATTGTTACATGTTATGGGAACAAAACATTACTTTTGCAATATCTCCTCTGTTCTGTGCCATATTGAGAGTTTGTCGATCAGTGATCCCCCAAGTTCTCCTCTAGAACCACAGACTGTCCTGTTCTTTGATGTATTCCACAACTAGCACAGCTGATTCTAATGGTCACCTGATCATCAAGCCTTTCATTCCTTAAATCAGCTGATTCTAATGGTCACCTGATCATCAATCCTTTCATTCCTTAAATCAGCTGATTCTAATGGTAACCTGATCATCAAGCCTTTCATTCCTTAAATCAGCTGATTCTAATGGTAACCTGATCATCAAGCCTTTCATTCCTTAAATCAGCTGATTCTAATGGTAACCTGATCATCAATCCTTTCATTCCTTAAATCAGCTGATTCTAATGGTAACCTGATCATCAAGCCTTTCATTCCTTAAATCAGCTGATTCTAATGGTCACCTGATCATCAAGCCTTTCATTCCTTAAATCAGCTGATTCTAATGGTCACCTGATCATCAAGCCTTTCATTCCTTAAATCAGCTGATTCTAATGGTCACCTGATCATCAAGCCTTTCATTCCTTAAATCAGCTGATTCTAATGGTCACCTGATCATCAAGCCTTTCATTCCTTAAATCAGCTGATTCTAATGGTCACCTGATCATCAAGCCTTTCATTCCTTAAATCAGCTGATTCTAATGGTCACCTGATCATCAAGCCTTTCATTCCTTAAATCAGCTGATTCTAATGGTCACCTGATCATCAAGCCTTTCATTCCTTAAATCAGCTGATTCTAATGGTCACCTGATCATCAAGCCTTTCATTCCTTAAATCAGCTGATTCTAATGCTAACCACATCATCAAGCCTTTCATTCCTTAAATCAGCTGATTCTAATGGTCACCTGATCATCAAGCCTTTCATTCCTTAAATCAGCTGATTCTAATGGTCACCTGATCATCAAGCCTTTCATTCCTTAAATCAGCTGATTCTAATGGTCACCTGATCATCAAGCCTTTCATTCCTTAAATCAGCTGATTCTAATGGTCACCTGATCATCAAGCCTTTCATTCCTTAAATCAGCTGATTCTAATGGTCACCTGATCATCAAGCCTTTCATTCCTTAAATCAGCTGATTCTAATGGTCACCTGATCATCAAGCCTTTCATTCCTTAAATCAGCTGATTCTAATGCTAACCACATCATCAAGCCTTTCATTCCTTAAATCAGCTGATTCTAATGGTCACCTGATCATCAAGCCTTTCATTCCTTAAATCAGCTGATTCTAATGGTCACCTGATCATCAAGCCTTTCATTCCCTAAATCAGCTGATTCTAATGGTCACCTGATCATCAATCCTTTCATTCCTTAAATCAGCTGATTCTAATGGTCACCTGATCATCAAGCCTTTCATTCCTTAAATCAGCTGATTCTAATGGTCACCTGATCATCAAGCCTTTCATTCCTTAAATCAGCTGATTCTAATGGTAACCTGATCATCAAGCCTTTCATTCCTTAAATCAGCTGATTCTAATGGTCACCTGATCATCAAGCCTTTCATTCCTTAAATCAGCTGATTCTAATGGTAACCTGATCATCAAGCCTTTCATTCCTTAAATCAGCTGATTCTAATGGTCACCTGATCATCAAGCCTTTCATTCCTTAAATCAGCTGATTCTAATGGTCACCTGATCATCAAGCCTTTCATTCCTTAAATCAGCTGATTCTAATGCTAACCACATCATCAAGCCTTTCATTCCTTAAATCAGCTGATTCTAATGGTCACCTGATCATCAAGCCTTTCATTCCTTAAATCAGCTGATTCTAATGGTCACCTGATCATCAAGCCTTTCATTCCTTAAATCAGCTGATTCTAATGGTCACCTGATCATCAAGCCTTTCATTCCTTAAATCAGCTGATTCTAATGGTCACCTGATCATCAAGCCTTTCATTCCTTAAATCAGCTGATTCTAATGGTCACCTGATCATCAAGCCTTTCATTCCTTAAATCAGCTGATTCTAATGGTCACCTGATCATCAAGCCTTTCATTCCTTAAATCAGCTGATTCTAATGCTAACCACATCATCAAGCCTTTCATTCCTTAAATCAGCTGATCCTAATGGTCACCTGATCATCAAGCCTTTCATTCCTTAAATCAGCTGATTCTAATGGTCACCTGATCATCAAGCCTTTCATTCCCTAAATCAGCTGATTCTAATGGTCACCTGATCATCAATCCTTTCATTCCTTAAATCAGCTGATTCTAATGGTCACCTGATCATCAAGCCTTTCATTCCTTAAATCAGCTGATTCTAATGGTAACCTGATCATCAAGCCTTTCATTCCTTAAATCAGCTGATTCTAATGGTCACCTGATCATCAAGCCTTTCATTCCTTAAATCAGCTGATTCTAATGGTAACCTGATCATCAAGCCTTTCATTCCTTAAATCAGCTGATTCTAATGGTCACCTGATCATCAAGCCTTTCATTCCTTAAATCAGCTGATTCTAATGGTCACCTGATCATCAAGCCTTTCATTCCTTAAATCAGCTACGTTAGTTCTGGAATACATCAAATACATGGACTGTCTTGAGTCACTGGAGGAGAGGTTAGGGAGTCACTGGAGGAGAGGTTAGGGAGTCACTGGAGGAGGGGTTAGGGAGTCACTGGAGGAGAGGATAGGGAGTCACTGGAGGAGAGGATAGGGAGTCACTGGAGGAGAGGATAGGGAGTCACTGGAGGAGAGGATAGGGAGTCACTGGAGGAGGGTTTAGGGAGTCACTGGAGGAGAGGATAGGGAGTCACTGGAGGAGGGGTTAGGGAGTCACTGGAGGAGAGGATAGGGAGTCACTGGAGGAGAGGATAGGGAGTCACTGGAGGAGAGGATAGGGAGTCACTGGAGGAGAGGATAGGGAGTCACTGGAGGAGAGGATAGGGAGTCACTGGAGGAGAGGTTAGGGAGTCACTGGAGGAGGGGTTAGGGAGTCACTGGAGGAGAGGATAGGGAGTCACTGGAGGAGAGGATAGGGAGTCACTGGAGGAGAGGATAGGGAGTCACTGGAGGAGAGGATAGGGAGTCACTGGAGGAGAGGATAGGGAGTCACTGGAGGAGAGGATAGGGAGTCACTGGAGGAGAGGATAGGGAGTCACTGGAGGAGAGGTTAGGGAGTCACTGGAGGAGAGGATAGGGAGTCACTGGAGGAGAGGATAGGGAGTCACTGGAGGAGAGGATAGGGAGTCACTGGAGGAGAGGATAGGGAGTCACTGGAGGAGAGGATAGGGAGTCACTGGAGGAGAGGATAGGGAGTCACTGGAGGAGAGGATAGGGAGTCACTGGAGGAGGGTTTAGGGAAAAACTGGAGGAGGGGTTAGGGAATCACTGGAGGAGGGGTTAGTGAATCACTGGAGGAGAGGTTAGGGAATTACTGGAGGATGGGTTTGGGAATCACTGGAGGATGGGTTTGGGAATCACTGGAGGAGAGGTTAGGGAATCACTGGAGGAGAGGTTAGGGAATTACTGGAGGAGAGGTTAGGGATTCACTGGAGAAGAGGTTAGGGAATCACTGGAGGAGAGGTTAGGGAGTCACTGGAGGAGAGGTTAGGGAGTCACTGGAGGAGGGGTTAGGGAGTCACTGGAGGAGAGGATAGGGAGTCACTGGAGGAGAGGATAGGGAGTCACTGGAGGAGAGGATAGGGAGTCACTGGAGGAGAGGATAGGGAGTCACTGGAGGAGGGGTTAGGGAGTCACTGGAGGAGAGGATAGGGAGTCACTGGAGGAGGGGTTAGGGAGTCACTGGAGGAGAGGATAGGGAGTCACTGGAGGAGAGGATAGGGAGTCACTGGAGGAGAGGATAGGGAGTCACTGGA
Source organism: Oncorhynchus gorbuscha (assembly GCF_021184085.1). NCBI lineage: Eukaryota > Metazoa > Chordata > Actinopteri > Salmoniformes > Salmonidae > Oncorhynchus > Oncorhynchus gorbuscha. The sequence goes on from NW_025752985.1 coordinate 7,843, forward strand.
GGAGAGGATAGGGAGTCACTGGAGGAGAGGATAGGGAGTCACTGGAGGAGATGTTAGGGAGTCACTGGAGGAGGGGTTAGGGAGTCACTGGAGGAGAGGATAGGGAGTCACTGGAGGAGAGGATAGGGAGTCACTGGAGGAGAGGATAGGGAGTCACTGGAGGAGAGGATAGGGAGTCACTGGAGGAGAGGATAGGGAGTCACTGGAGGAGAGGATAGGGAGTCACTGGAGGAGAGGATAGGGAGTCACTGGAGGAGAGGTTAGGGAGTCACTGGAGGAGAGGATAGGAGTCACTGGAGGAGAGGATAGGGAGTCACTGGAGGAGAGGATAGGGAGTCACTGGAGGAGAGGATAGGGAGTCACTGGAGGAGAGGATAGGGAGTCACTGGAGGAGAGGATAGGGAGTCACTGGAGGAGAGGATAGGGAGTCACTGGAGGAGGGTTTAGGGAAAAACTGGAGGAGGGGTTAGGGAATCACTGGAGGAGGGGTTAGGGAATCACTGGAGGAGAGGTTAGGGAATTACTGGAGGATGGGTTTGGGAATCACTGGAGGATGGGTTTGGGAATCACTGGAGGAGAGGTTAGGGAATCACTGGAGGATGGGTTTGGGAATCACTGAAGGAGGAGTTTAGGGAGTCACTGGAGGAGAGGTTAGGGAATCACTGGAGGAGAGGTTAGGGATTCACTGGAGAAGAGGTTAGGGAATCACTGGAGGAGAGGTTAGGGAATCACTGGAGGAGAGGTTAGGGAGTCACTGGAGGAGAGGTTAGGAATCACTGGAGGAGAGTTTAGGGAGTCACTGGAGGAGAGGTTAGGGAATCACTGGAGGAGAGGTTAGGGAGTCACTGGAGGAGAGGTTAGGGAGTCACTGGATGAGAGGTTAGTGAGTCACAGCTCTATCACCATATGTCCTTATCTCTTCAGATCTCAATGAGTGCCAAGAAAAGCCACAGGTTTGTGGCAGCAACTCCGCTTGCCTCAACACCTTCGGGAGCTTCAAATGCCAGTGTCAACCTGGGTTCAGATCCACAACGACTGTCAACTTTACTGCTCTCACTGGGGATTGTAAGGGTGAGTATTCAAGTGTGTGTGTAACAACTGTCCTCCTCTTCATCTGAGGAGGAGTAAGGATCGGACCAAAACGCTGCGTTATAAGTGTCCATATTGATTTATTCAAAACCACACAACTGAACACTGGAACAAAATAATGTCTGTGTGGGGATGTCTGTATGGGGATGTCTGTGTGGGGATGTCTGTATGGGGATGTCTGTATGGGGATGTCTGTGCGGGGATGTCTGTGTGGGGATGTCTGTGTGGGGATGTCTGTGTGGGGATGTCTGTATGGGGATGTCTGTATGGGGATGTCTGTGCGGGGATGTCTGTGTGGGGATATCTGTGCGGGATGTCTGTGTAGGGGATATCTGTGTGGGGATGTCTGTGTGGGGATGTCTGTGTGGGGATGTCTGTATGGGGATGTCTGTGTGGGGATGTCTGTGTGGGGATATCTGTGTGGAGATGTCTGTGTGGGGATGTCTGTGTGGGGATGTCTGTGTGGGGATGTGATAGAGGAAATTATAGTTGAAATGATTAATTATATATACATTTCTGATTAAAACCATTTATTCTGATACTATTATGTTATGATATGAAATGCATGGGTTCTTGGTTCTTGGCTGTTACTGAAAATGTAAGCAGAACGAATTAATTGTCTGTGCCTCTCGGGTTTAAGGGGGAGAGATGCTATAGCTTTTCAGACAGATAAGAAATGTTTGGGTGGTGTTCCATTAGTGGAGAAAAGTATATCTTTTAGACAGTTTGGAATGTAGTTTTATAGGGGGAGTAGAAGGAGAGTCCAGACCTAAAAACAATGGGCTCTTGTGAGAATCGGAGAGAGGGTGGGAAACTGATGATGTCATTTACAGTTTATAACCTGTGGAAATATGTGTATGCGTTTAGTACTCTCTTGTAATAAACGCTGTTACCTTTGGCTTTTAAGACTGGTCTCAATCTACTTCATGCATAATTAATGAACTTACAACTCATTAATGAATTAGAAATGAGTGCGAATTGGTTTTGGCAATAAAAAACATAAGCAGGAATTTAGAATTCCTCTATCAGGATGTCTTTGTGGGGAGGTGTGTGCGGGGAGGTGTGTTGGGAGGTGTGTATGTGTGTGTGATGTTTGGGTGTCAGCTAGCTTGTGTGTGTGTGTCCACTACAGATGAGGATGAGTGTGCGAGGTTTCACCTGTGTGCAGCGCTTTGGGAATGTGCACAAGAACACCTGGCGATACACCTGTCCCTCAGGGCTCAGTAACCATGGCAACAACACTGCCCCCGCCACAGATGAGGCGGCTGGAGGCCATGCTAGCCCTGACCCCTGACCCCTGACCTCTAATCCCCAACTCCTGACCTCTAACCCCATGACCCCTATATTTTGGCCACATTCCAATCCAGATGTCTGCCAGATCTCACAGCTGTTCCCATCACATGATACAGCAGTAATCTGATGCCCTACTGAGCTGTCAGTGAGGTGGAGCACAGCCATTGGTTGATACAATACAACACCTGCATATCTAGTCAGACAGGAACTCGACAATCAGCCAAACACATCATATGATATTGCACAGTTGATGACGTAGCATGCAGCAATTGGTTGAAGCAAAGCAATGCTTGCAGTGTAGTTGGACTGGAACGTGACCCCGTACCCTAAACCAGTTGGAACTGTGACCCCGTACCCTAAACCAGTTGGAACTGTGACCCCGTACCCTAAACCAGTTGGAACTGTGACCCGTACCCTAAACCAGTTGGAACTGTGACTGTGACCCGTACCCCTAAACCAGTTTGAACTGTGACCAGTTTTGAACTGTGACCCCGTACCCTAAACCAGTTTGAACTGTGACCCGTACCCTAAACCAGTTTGAACTGTGACCCGTATTCTAAACCAGCTTGAACTGTGACCCGTACCTTAAACCAGTTTGAACTGTGACCTAAACCAGTTGGAACTGTGTGACCTAAACCAGACTTCTTGACTACCTAAACCCAGTTGGAACTGGTGAATCCACCACATCATTATTGCATGCGGCAGAACTAAGACTCAGGGTGCTTCCCAATAATCTCTCCTGTCTCGTGAAGTGCGCACTTGTTCACTTTCATTCACTGAACTCACACTAGTTCTTTCCTCGTCAAATGACCTTGTGGCCTCAAGGAGTGGAATGTTTTATTCATAATTTTCTTAATTTCTGCTAATAAACATCATTTTCTTTATTCCGCTGAAAGTCTGTTTTTTTTTTTGTCAAACGGTTTTTGTTATATTTCAGTCTACTGTGATGTATAAAATTGTTCAAATTTGACATGGTACCGGTGAAAAAAATTTGCCATAACCATGTGTGTGAGGTGGATACTTTGGTTTCCAAAGTAGATGTGTTTCAAGATTTCCAGAAACACTGTGTGGCTCTTTCACTCTCTCTCTTTCTCTGTCTCCATTCCCGCCCCCTCTCTCTCTCTCTCTCTCTCTCTCTCTCTCTCTCTCTCTCTCTCTCTCTCTCTCTCTCTCTCTCTCTCTCTCTCTCTCTCTCTCTCTCTCTCTCTCTCTCTCTCTCTCTCTCTCTCTCTCTCTCTCTCTCTCTCTCTCTCTCTCTCTCTCTCTCTCTCTCTCTCTCTCTCTCTCTCTCTCTCTCTCTCT